>NC_069501.1:485850435-485935435 GCF_027579735.1 Bombina bombina | reverse complement strand
TGCAACTTTATTAACAATTGACAATACAAAGTATAGGGAAAGGGGGCATGCTGCTTAGATGCCTGTATCTCAGGCATCTAAGCAGCTACCATTAGAAAGGTAATTGCCTAACCTTTGTAATTACCTAAAGGTAATCGCCTAACAATGGTGTAAGTCTTGGGGATCTGAAAAAAAATATAAAAGTTAAAAAAAAAATAAAAAAAAATAAAATAAATAAAATTAAAAAAAAACTTCAATCACCTTAGCACCCAGGTGGGAAATTGCTTAGCAGTTAAAGAGATACTAAACCCAGATTTTTTTTCTTTTATGATTTGGAGAGAGCATGCAATTTTAAGCAACTTTCTAATTTACTCCTTTTATCAATTTTTCTTCATTCTCTTCGTATCTTTATTTTAAAAATCAGGAATGAAAGCATAGGAGCCGCCCCATTTTTGGTTTAGAACACTGGATAGTGCTTGCTGATTGGTGGCTACATGTAGGAAAATAGGAGTAAATTAGAAATTTTCTTAAAACGCATGCTCTATCCAAATCATGAAAGAATAAATTGGGGTTTAGTATCCCTTTAAAGCGCTATAAAACATGAAGGTTTCATTTTTCTAGAAGACCTAGGTACATCTTTTATAGATTAATCCTTTTATGGATAAGTAGATTATTTTTTTTATAAAACTTTGGGCTCTGTGATTAGGGGGATGAAAGTCAAAATTAAACTTTCATGATTCAGATAGAGCATGTTTTTTTAAAAAAATAACTTTACTTGTATTATTAAAGGGAGAGTAAACACCAGATTTTTTGTTGTTTAAAAAGGTAGATAATCCCTTTACCCAATTCCCCAATTTTGCATAACCAACACAGTTATTATATATATATATATATAATATTATATATGATACACTTTTTACCTCTGTGATTACCTTGTATCTATGGCTCTGCAAACTGCCCCCTTATTTAAAAAAAAACTAGAAAGCAAATAATGCGCTACCACCCAATAAAAACTACAAATTAAGAACCAACAAATTATAGTAACAAATACATTAAACAATGCTATTTTCCACACACTGCTTCTCAACTTAGCAGTTTATAAATATTCATGAATGTTCAGAAAAATGTCCCTTTAATCAAAGGTGTAATGTTGGAAAACAGGTAATCGTGATGGTCCTCTATATCCCTTTTATTCAGCGTGTCTTATGTTGCAGCTTCTCAGCACAGTCCCATCAAAGACTCGTTTACAAAAAAATGCTGAAAAATATGAAGAAAGAGAAGCGCAGCACGCTCTAAGTGTAATCTGTTTGGTAGTTATCAATTATCAAAACCCCCTTCCCTGGGTATTACTCACAGGATCGTTCTGTGTGATGTGCGCATCAGGTTGTATACAACCATGAAGTTTGTTCCTCAGATAACCTCCCTCAGTGACGTCTGGAAAGCCTGTCCAACCGGAGAGATTGTTTCACTTTCCCACAGCAGTCCACAATCAAACATGGAAGGGATACCACTCCAGCGTTTAAAGTATAACACGTTTATTGTGAAATAAAATATAAAAACTTACAAATCTGTGTCTCTCAGCTCACCCAATAGGTGCCCACAACATCTGAGCCCTGGTAGCCTCCCTGAGACAATAACTTTAAAAATAGAACTTCTCTACGTACGTTTCGTTTCTATGCCAGAAACTTTTTCAATAGTGTCCCCTTATTTCAGTTCTTTTGATAGACATGCTTTTTTAGCCAATCAGTGCTTGCTCTTCACGTGCCTGAGCTCAATGTTATCTATATGAAACCCATGGGCTAATGCCCTCTAGTGGTGAAAAACTGTCAAAATGCATTCAGATTAGAGGTGGCCTTCAAGGTCTAAGAAAATAGTATATATACCTCCTAGATTTAGCTTTCAACTAAGAATACCAAGAGAACAAAGCAAAATTGGTAATAAAAATAAATTGGAAAGTTGTTTAAAATTACATGCCCTTTTAAATCATGAAAGTTTTTTTTTTACTTGACTGTACCTTTAAACTTACTTTCCCTTGTTTTCTTTTTGGAAAATCATACCTAGGTATTCTCAGGAGTGACTTGACCACTAGATGGCAGAAGTGTTTTTAGTGTTCAATATTGTTGAAAATACTGCTGTCATACAGTGCTCGTCATGTGCACACTTCTGAGTCTACCTAAGTAAGCTTTTCAATAAACGATGTCAAAAGGGCAAAGTAAATTTGATAAAAAAAAGTTAAATAAACTGTATTCTCTATCTAAATTGTGAAAATTTAAAGGGACAGGAAACTCCCAAATTTTCTTTCATGATTTGGATAGAACGTACAATTTTAAACAACTTTCCATGTTAGTTCTATTATCAAAATTGCATCATTTTCTTGTTATCCATTGCTGAAGGAACAGCATTGCACTACTAGCAGCTAGCTGAACACATCTAGTTAACCAATCATAAGAGACAAATGTGTGCAAGCACCAATCAGCAACTAGATCCCACTAGTGTAGGATATGTGTGTATTATTTTTTTAACAAGGAATACCAAGAGAACGAAGCACATTTGAAAATAGAAGTGAATTTAAAAGTGTCTTAAAATTGCATGCTCTATCTGAATCATTCAAGTTTAAAGGGACATGAAACCCACATTTTTTCTTTCATGATTTAGAAAGAGAATGCAATTTTAAACATCTTTCTAATTTACTTCTATTATCTAATTTGTTTTATTCTCTTGATATTCTTGGCAGAAAAGCATATCTAGATATGCTCAGTAGCTGCTGATTGGTTGCTGCACATAGATGCCTCCTGTGATTGGTTCACCCATGTGCATTGCTTTTTCTTCAACTAAGGATATCTAAAAAATGAAGCAAAATAAATAATAGAAGTAAATTGTAATGTTGTTTAAATTTGTATTCTCTATCTGAATCATGAAAGAAAGATTTGGGGTTTAGTGGCCCTTTAAGTTTGACTTTTCTATCCGTTTAAGCATTGTGTGTTCACTTGTGTTACAAGTATATGTAAATGTGATGTTACATTAAAAAATGCTTCCAGTCCTGGTGGAAGATTTCTGATCATCTTATTCTATCTTTCTCAGAAACCACCAGAGACATAAAAAAAAATGTGCAAATTGACTTTAACCTGCTTGGAAGAATAAAGGGTTAGACAATCTTTTTTTATCCCCAGGAATGCTTAGAATTGTTATGTGATGTGAGAATAGAGTGGTGGGAAATGTTTAAAAGATCATGAAAAGCAGAATTAGGGAAAGTCTCTGTTATTATTTAAAAATATAGACAATCCCCTTTATTACCCATTCCACAGTGTTGCATAACTAACACTGTTATATTGATACACTTTTTACCTCTGTTATTACCATGTATCTAAGTCTCTGCAGACTGCCCCCTTATTTCAGTTCTTTTGATAGATATGCATTTTAGCCAATCAGTGCTGACTCTACGTGATTGAGCACAATGTTATCTATATGGCACACATGTACTAGCCTTGTCTAGCTGTGAAAAACTGTAAAAATGCAGGGCTTGAGGACTTCTGGTGGGCGGCGTTTGAAGATGGCCACTGAATCCTAAGGCTCCGTGCACTTTGTGGGAAAAGTGACCATATACTTAGCCATCCTCACATCCCTTGGCAAAATTTGTGCCCGGGAAATAACATGGACAAGGAACACCATCCCTTGGCTGCCGAGAAGCAAGTTAAAGAAGAAAAGGACGTTTGGCGTTGTGGCGGGCTTTCTACCGCCAAGTTGTATATAATTTCCCCTTTACAATGGAAATATTTACCACTGGAAGACTGGACATGGCCACCCAGATACTGGCTAAACTTAAAGCCATTTTTATACCTAAAGTGGACCAACTTAACATTTATGACTGCTTTACGAGCAATTTACTCAAAACCACAAGCCCAGGTAACTGCGGGAGGCTATAGGTCAAATCTCTTCCCCATACTAAACGGGACCAGGCAGGGATGCCCTCTATCACCCTTGCTCTTTGCTCTCTGTATTGAGCCACTAGCGGCCAAAATCCGAGCACACCCAGACATAGCAGGTATTCAGGTGGCCCAAACCGAATACAAAATATCGTTATTTGCGGACGACATACTACTCACCATCACTAAACCACTTCTATCACTCCCTAACTTAAACAAGACATTGGCCGAATTCTCACAAATATCGGGATACAAAAAAAATATGGAAAAAAGCGAACTTCTCCAGGTGGCCATCCCTTCGCATACACGGAAAATAATTGAACTTAATTTTGAGTTTCGTTGGGTCTCCAAAACACTCAAATACTTGGGTATTAATCTTCCAGCTCAGATGCACCTCCTATATAAATATAACTACTCCCCACTGCTTAATCAGTTCAGGAGAGACCTCCTGAGATGGCGAGCATGTGGTTTTTCTTGGATGGGCAGGGTAGCACTAATTAAAATGAACCTGTTACCACGGATTCTATATCTTTTCAGAGCCCTCCCCATTAGGTTGATCAAAGCAGATATTATTAAAATGCAGACTGACATATTAGTTTTTATAAGAGGACCGAAATCGGCTAGAATAGCGAAACAGGTGATAAGCAGAAGCAGAGCTATAGGGGGAGTGGGTGCCCCGGACCTTTTTGTATACTATAGGGCCGCTAGATTAGCTCAAGACTCCTGCCTCCTGAGGAGATCAGAAGAAGCTACTTGGGTATTTCTAGAGATGGAGTTGGGAGGATGGGAAGAGAGAGACTCAATCTTCTGGGACACACATCCCGGTCACCCAAAGAAATTACACACTCAAGCATACACTACGGACCTGACTACAAAGTCCTGGACTCAAACGCGTAAGAGAATAGACCTGTTCCATGTATACTCTCTGTTGACCCCAATCAGAACCTTTTTGACAGGCGATTCCCGTAGAATGGTTGCTAAGTGGGAGAATAAGGGACTCTATAGAGTGGCGGATGTGGTGTGGGGGGGGGGGGGGGCAATTACTTACCTTCACACAGATACAGGAAAAACTTGAACCTATAAAACTACATTGGTACCTTTATCTCCAATTAAGTTCCTCCCTACATACTTTCCTTAAAAATCCGATAAATGGGAAACTTACAGTATTAGAAAACTGTGGCGCAAGCTTAGCTAGGACTAAACATAATATTTCTAGAATATACATAGCGCTACAGACACCTCCGGACAGGACTAAATCTTCGGTAATAAAGGCGTGGGAGAAAGATTTAAACATATCTAAAGGGATTTCGGAATGGGAAGAACTGATCCAAGGGGCCGATAAGGGATTAATTAGCATGGATTTAAAAGAAAATGTTATGAAGACTGTATTTAGATGGTATCTCACACCAGTGAGGACAGCCCATATGCAAATAAACAGCAGTAATTTATGCTATAGGGGATGTGGAGAAATAGGGTCATATAGGCATATGTGGTGGGACTGTAGGGATATACAAAGGATCTGGCAGAAGCTCTCCGCCCTTCTTAGCCAACTTCTGGAAGAAGAGATCATCCTTACTATTCAACAGGCATTACTACACGAACACATAGATAAATTCCATAAACACATTAACACGTTCATAAGAATACTATGTACAGTGACAAGAGTCTGCATAGCGAAATATTGGAAGGTAGGCTCTCCCACATGGTCAGAAATATATAACAAAATTTCCTACACGTATACCATGCATGAATATGCAGTAGACACCTTAAATAACAGAGCTTCATTCCAGAAAATATGGTACTATTGGATCAGTAATTCGATTTTGTCTAGGAGAGAAGCTGAGACCCAACCTGTATCTTGAGAATTGACACTAAACACAGCTTAGAGATCATGGAGGACCGCTGGGAGTGGGAATAATGTCTGTTCCCCTTCGCCCCCCCCCTTCTCCCCCCCCACCCTTATTTGCTCTTTATAGAGCTGGACTTATATGATCATCACTAGAGATAAGAACCTTTGGCTATACTTCATCTTTGATGCTCTTTTCTTTTTCTCTAATTTGTTCTTTTTTACTGATTAAGAGGTTCACAAAGTGATAAATGTGATAAAATATTTCTAGATATAGACAACTAATGTATAGAATGAGAAAATAGATTTATCTTGCAAAGTCCTGTCTATATAACAAAACATCCCCTGGCAATATGAAGAGTATTGAAACACATAGGAGGAATCGAAGATATACCAGATATGCTCACCTTACTGTATGTTGATGTTATCAAAATTACTTTTGAACCCTTTTTGTACTGTATATGATCAAAAATCTTCTTATAACAACAATAAAAAATATTTAAACATAAAGTGGACCAACTTTTAGCCTCTTGCACAGATCTCTGCGCAGAAATAAAACCAACAAAACAATCTCTTCTGCTGGAGAGAAACGTCTCAAGCCGTTGTGGCCATGTTTTGCAGAACATCACAAATGATGCTACATCTTACTCACATAGGATAGTAAGAGGGTTTGCAAACTCAGCTTTCACGCACCTTGGAGCTCCAATAGAGACGCTGAAGGCTTTGAAACCTCCCTCAGATCTACAAGCCGCTGATTCTTCTTCTGATCCAGGTTTACTGCTGTCCTTACAACCTGCACTGGCACTAATTTTAGTAGGATCAAGCAGTAAAGAGAAAGTTCCCTATTGTGCCGTCAATCCCGCAAATCCAGCTAGGAACATCTTCAGTCCACAATATCTTCCCACTGCTAAAGGCAGAGACCGACAGGACCAGTATCCAAACTTATTTAAAATGATATCTGCTCGACGTGCCACTTAACTTGAAAAGATTTGGTGTGGATTCAAACTGCTGGGGGCTGATCCGCAATATTGTGATATCGTTGCTACTGACTTGAGGAGGCAGCTTGAGATCCGTTTGGATACGGGAATTGGTGGAACTAGTTCTCTACTCAGTGTACTTAAGGGTTTGCCGCTTACTAGCCCTGTATATTTAGTCAAGAGTTTGGGCTTTATGACCATAGAGATGTACTCATTCTATAACTATGTTTGCCAACTAGGATTCACTTTGAGTGGTTGTGACTTCATTATTTGTTTAACTAGTGCCATGCTCTGGAATCGTGAACCATCAGATCTTCCCCCTCAGCTAAGAAATTATTCAACCATGCAAACGCCATTTATCTGCGTCTCACAACATTTATATGTCTCTGCTTATTTAGGTCTGCGTTTGCTCATTGCTGGATTGCGGACGCTTTCTGATCTAAGTTACCCCTCCCCCAGTGATAATTGGTTTGCAGCACTTGCATAACCATCCTGTTTAGCATATTGTAGATATTATTTTCTTTGTTTGTTTGTTGTTTTTGTTTTTGTTCTGGAACTCAGATCTAAAGTGTAATAACTTTTAAAAACCTTATCACTTAACATTGTAACTGGCTTGTTGCACCTGTTGGGGGTATCAGTGCATCATATAGATATAACAATATTGTAGTTAGTCTTGATAGTTATTAAACACGCCCGCTCTTAATGCGACAGGCTCAAATAGGCTCCACAAAACATATATAATTTATATTACTGTAACTACATAATTTTTTTCAGCTAAAAGCATTGTTTTATCGTGCAATAACTAAATTACCTTTGACCCAGGATACAGAAAATATTGGTTTCCTATTCTTTTTATATATGGGTGCTGGGACTGCGTATACTCTTAACCCTTGTGTACCATGGTGTTATGTGCTTGTACCTTTAACACACCTGTACCTTTAACAAATCTGTACCTTCAACGAGTTGCTGAACTGACATGCCTATTTAAAGCCCCTCCTTCCTTCTACCTATGCTTGGTAATTTGTGCTAGTTTGTAACCTAAGCTATAGCGAAGACACCTCGCCCTTATCCCTGTTTGTGGATTTGAAGGTTGTTCTATGTTCTAATAATCAACTGCCTCATTAGAGGTTCTCAGAACCTTCTTTGTGAAGTATACAAGGATTCCGATTTCACCATCCGCCCTGCAAAAGGATCTCTAGGATTCACAGCTGCTTGAACTGTTTCTGTGAGCGGCGTCTGACGTCACTCACCCGCGGCTGCACCACACTCGCTCCAGGACTTTCAACTAACACGGACGTGTTACCGGAGCTCTTCCTAAAGTTACCATAGCTGCTATCATCTGTGGGGTAACTTAATCCTGCTGACTCTGTCGGCTTAACTCAAAGCCTGTCTATAACCCTTTCAACAGTTTTCGAATATTGAGAGATCTGCTGACAGACATTTACTTTAACCGGAACTCGCTTGTATTAACAAATGGTAACCTGCAATCAAGTTTATTATTTCTACAACAGAAAGTATGCCGCACATCTCATGTTCTAATTAAGTCTGTTTTAACCTCTTAATGCATTCTAATACTCTGCTAAGAAATTAACCATTTCCTTGCTGTTTACTTATAATCTGCCTACTACCTGCTTGATATAGCTACTGAAGTGGGAACTCTCACAATAGGACTTTACAGACTGCCTCTGACTGTTACTGAGGATTTCCATTCCATACTACAGCATTTATATTATCTTTGTGTAACCTCAGATCCTGATACAAAATATTTATTTCTACCATTCTCTGCTACAATTTCACTGTTACATTTTTACCATCATCACTCTGTTTCCATGCAACAGTGACCCTCAGATCAATGAGCAAAAACTAGGTTTAAGTTTATTCTTAATAACCTAAGGTTTGGTGTGAGACTGAGTGGTCCTGTATCTAAGGATATTCATTTCTATACAGGTTAACATAACATAACACAGGTTAACATAACACATGGGCATAATCACCTATTTTATTCTCTTTCATTTTTGCACAAATACTTCACAATAGCCCTACATTGCTGTTAATTTGATTTCCTAGCAGAGTACTAAAACTGTATTACATATTGAATTGGATAGGCTAGGACTCTAATTATTCTGCAAAATTCTACTCTATTAGTCTAGAGCTTATATACTACCAATAGTGGACTAGGAAATGTAACGTTAAAATACAACTTACATCAATAATCTGAATCTAATTTGTGAACTTTGGAACATTTTTAGAAACAACTTGTGTCACCTGCTCCCCTCCCCAGAAAGGTTCAGTTGTTTGCTTAGTATGTGTCTCATTTAGGTTTTGCTATAATACATCTTTTTATAGATTCAAAATATTGAGTAATCTCATATTATTTACTAATATGGATAATACTTAAGTTCAGATACCAGGCTATTCCAATATTACGTATTACAGCATATATAAGGTGGAGATTTCATCCAACCACCTTTTGTGGAATCTTATTATAGCATACGAAAGTGTGCGACAGCTATGTGTCAATTATCACAATTTGACCTCATTGCACGTACCAGTCCTATTTCTCTTCTCCCGTTGGCTATGTTAGTTGATACAATGGGGCATATCTATCAAGCTCCGTATGGACACATAACAGCAGTTATGAAGCAGCGGTCATAGAGACCGCTTCTCCATAACCTGTCCGCCTGCTCTGAGCAGGCGGACAGACATCACCGGAAATCAACCCGATCGAGTATGATCGGGTTGATTGACACCCTCTGCTGGCGGCCCATTGGCCGCGAGTCTGCAGGGGGCGGCGTTGCACCAGCAGCTCTTGTGAGCTGCTGGTGCAATGCTGAATACGGAGAGCGTATTGCTCTCCGTATTCAGCAAGGTCTGGCGGACCTGATCCGCACTGTCGGATCAGGTCCGCCAGACCTTGTTAAATATAGGCCAAAGATTTAATATTCCCTGTATATTCATTTAACTATTCTAGCTTATTTACCAAAAACAATGGGAACATTTAAGAGTTTAGTCTACTATGAATGAATTAGTTTACCATAATATATATCAGCCTTTTTAAATTCTAAGATATTCCACAGAGGAATCTTTCTGTAGCCTCAACATACTACTTATAGGGCCCCTGGTATCTATTTATTTTGCTATATGTGTGCTGAGTGTCCATTTTTGTTTTGTTCTGTGTTGTCTAGTTTTTATGTTTTGTTGTTATGCTAGTTTATAAATTAATAAAACCCCAACATTTAATATGTATATACGCATGCATGCCAGAATATTTTCTGATCCATGGAGGATTCTTGCAATTTTTACAACAATTATGAATATTGAACTTCAATATATCTGACAAGGGGGGGTAGTTATCAAGCCGTCTACTTTTCTGGCTTCGCCGGCCCAATACGCCCGCCTAAGCTCGCCTCACATCGCCGCCGCGGACCTGAAAAAATACGCCTAAGTTATCAAATAAAGCTGTCAAAAAGCCGCGGGGCGATGAGCAGCGGACTGTGAGAGTTATCACTCATCCGATCTCGCTGCCCTTCGGCTTTTTCCCAGCTTTATTGCTAGCCTGTCACTAAGCACTCACACTAAACTACACTGTTCTATCCCTATACCGGCGCCCCCGGAGCCTCCCGCAACTAAATAAAGTTACTAACCCCTAAACCGCCGCTCCTAGACCCCGCCGCAACTCTTATAAATGTATTAACCCCTAAACCGCCGCTCCTAGACCCTGCCGCAACTCTTATAAATGTATTAACCCCTAAACCGCCACTCCCGGACACCGCTGCCACCTACAGTATACCTAGTAACCCCTATCCTGCCCCCCCTACACCGTCGCCCTCTATTATAAAATTATTAACCCCTATCCTGCTGATCCCGCACCTCTCCGCAACTAAATAAATAGTTTAACCCCTAAACCGCCGCTCCCTGAACCCGCCGCAACCTATATTAAACCTATTAACCCCTATCCTGCCCCCCTACACCGTCGCCACCTATAATAAATTTATTAACCCCTAATCTGCCCCCCACTACACCGCCGCCACTGTAATAAAATTATTAACCCCTAAACCTAAGTCTAACCCTAACCCTAACGCCCCCCTAACTTAAATATTAATTAAATAAATCTAAATAAATTAACTCTTATTAACTAAATGAATCCTATTTAAAACTAAATACTTACCTTTAAAATAAACCCTAATATAGCTACAATATAAATAATAATTATATTCTAGCTATCTTAGGATTTATTTTTATTTTACAGGTACCTTTCAATTTATTTTAACCAGGTACAATAGCTATTAAATAGTTATTAACTATTTAATAGCTTACCTAGCTAAAATAAAGAGAAATGTACCTGTTAAATAAATCCTAACCTAAGTTACAATTACACCTAACACTACACTATACTTTAATAAATTATTCCTATTTAAAAATAAATACTTACCTGTAAAATAAACCCGAAGATAGCTACAATATAATTAATAATTATATTATAGCTATCTTAGGATTTATATTTATTTTACAGGTAACTTTGTATTTATTTTAGCTAGTTAGAATAGTTATTAAATAGTTATTAACTATTTAATAACTACCTAGCTAAAAGAAATACAAAATTACCTGTAAAATAAATCCTAACCTAAGTTACAATTAAACCTAATACTACACTATCATTAAATTAATTAAATAAACTACCTACAAATAACTACAATTAAATACAATTACATAAACTAACTAAAGTACAAAAAATAAAAAAAGCTAAGTTACAAAAAATAAAAAAATAAGTTACAAACATGTTAAACATATTTCAACAATTTTAAGCTACTTACACCTAATCTAAGCCCCCTAATAAAATAACAAACCCCCCCAAAATAAAAAAATGCCCTACCCTATTCTAAATTAAATAAATTTCAAAGCTCTTTTACCTTACCAGCCCTTAAAAGGGCCATTTGTGGGGGCATGCCCCAAAGAAAACAGCTCTTTTGCCTGTAAAAGAAAAATACAAACCCCCCCAACATTAAAACCCACCACCCACATACCCCTAATATAACCCAAACCCCCCTTACAAAAACCTAACACTAATCCCCTGAAGATCATCCTACCTTGTCTTCACTCAGCCGAGCAGCGATGGAACTGAAGTGGACATCCGGAGCGGAAGAAGTTAATCCTCCAAGCGGCGCTGAAGAAATCTTCCATCCGATGAAGTCATCATCCAGGCGGCGCTGAAGAAAAGTCTTCGATCCTGCCGATGTCATCTTCAAAGAGGCGCTGAAGAGGTCTTCTATCCGGGCGAAGTCATCTTCCAAGCTGGGTCTTGAATCTTCCGCCGACGCGGAACCACCTTCTTCACCGACGGACTACGACGAATGACGGCTCCTTTAAGGGACGTCATCCAAGATGGCGTCCCCTCAATTTCGATTGGCTGATAGGATTCTATCAGCCAATCGGAATTAAGGTAGGAAAAATCTCATTGGCTGATGGAATCAGCCAATCAGATTGAGCTTGCATTCTATTGGCTGTTCCGATAAGCCAATAGAATGCGAGCTCAATCTGATTGGCTGATTGGATCAGCCAATCTGATTGAAATTGAATCCGATTGGCTGATTCCATCAGCCAATCAGAATTTTCCTACCTTAATTCCGATTGGCTGATAGAATCCTATCAGCCAATCGGAATTGAGGGGACGCCATCTTGGATGACGTCCCTTAAAGGAGCCGTCATTCGTCGTAGTCCGTCGGTGAAGAAGGAGGTTCCGCGTCGGCGGAAGGAAGATTCAAGACCAGGCTTGGAAGATGACTTCGCCCGGATAGAAGACCTCTTCAGCGCCTCTTTGAAGATGACATTGGCAGGATCGAAGACTTTTCTTCAGCGCCGCCTGGATGATGACTTCATCGGATGGAATATTTCTTCAGCGCCGCTTGGAGGATTAACTTCTTCCGCTCCGGATGTTCTCTTCAGTTCCATCGGTGGCTCAGCTGAGTGAAGACAACTAAAGGTAGGATGATCTTCAGGGGATTAGTGTTAGGTTTTTGTAAGGGGGGTTTGGGTTAGATTAGGGGTATGTGGGTGGTGGGTTTTAATGTTGGGGGGGTTGTATTTTTCTTTTACAGGCAAAAGAGCTGTTTTCTTTGGGGCATGCCCCCACAAATGGCCCTTTTAAGGGCTGGTAAGGTAAAAGAGCTTTGAAATTTGTTTAATTTAGAATAGGGTAGGGCATTTTTTTATTTTGGGGGGTTTGTTATTTTATTAGGGGGCTTAGATTAGGTGTAAGTAGCTTAAAATTGTTGTAATATTTTTAACATGTTTGTAACTTATTTTTTTATTTTTTGTAACTTAGCTTTTTTTTATTTTTTGTACTTTAGTTAGTTTATGTAATTGTATTTAATTGTAGTTATTTGTAGGTACAGGTAATTTTGTATTTCTTTTAGCTAGGTAGTTATTAAATAGTTAATAACTATTTAATAACTATTCTAACTAGTTAAAATAAATACAAAGTTACCTGTAAAATAAATATAAATCCTAAGATAGCTACAATATAATTATTAATTACATTGTAGCTATCTTCGGGTTTATTTTACAGGTAAGTATTTATTTTTAAATAGGAATAATTTATTAAAGTATAGTGTAGTGTTAGGTGTAATTGTAACTTAGGTTAGGATTTATTTAACAGGTACATTTCTCTTTATTTTAGCTAGGTAAGCTATTACATAGTTAATAACTATTTAATAGCTATTGTACCTGGTTAAAATAAATTGAAAGGTACCTGTAAAATAAATATAAATCCTAATATAGCTAGAATATAATTATTATTTATATTGTAGCTATATTAGGGTTTATTTTAAAGGTAAGTATTTAGTTTTAAATAGGATTCATTTAGTTAATAAGAGTTAATTTATTTAGATTTATTTAATTAATATTTAAGTTAGGGGGGCGTTAGGGTTAGGGTTAGACTTAGGTTTAGGGGTTAATAATTTTATTACAGTGGCGGCGGCGTAGTGGGGGGCAGGATAGGGGTTAATAAATTTATTATAGGTGGCGACGGTGTAGGGGGGGCAGATTAGGGGTTAATAAATTTATTATAGGTGGCGACGGTGTAGGGGGGGCAGGATAGGGGTTAATAAATTTATTATAGGTGGCGACGGTGTAGGGGGGGCAGATTAGGGGTTAATACATTTAATATAGGTTGCGGCGGGTTCAGGGAGCAGCGGTTTAGGGGTTAATACATTTATTATAGTTGCGGTGTGCTCTGGGAGCGGCGGTTTAGGGGTTAATATGTATAGAGTAGCTTGCGGTGGGCTCCGGGAGCGGCGGTTTAGGGGGTAATAACTTTATTTAGTTGCGGCGGTGTAGGGGGGACAGATTAGGGGTGTTTGGACTCGGGTACATGTTAGGGTGTTAGGTGTAGACAGCTCCCATAGAAATCAATGGGATGTCTGTCAGCAGCGAACTTGTACTTTCGCTATGGTCAGACTCCCATTGATTCCTATGGGATCCGCCGCCTCCAGGGGTGGCGGATTGAAAACCAGGTACGCTGGGCCGTAAAAGTGCTGAGCGTACCTGCTAGTCATTTGATAACTAGCAAAAGTAGTAAGAATGTGCCGCACTTGTGTGCGGAACATCTGGAGTGACGTAAGAATCGATCTGTGTCGGACTGAGTCCGGCGGATCGATGCTTACGTCACAAAATTCTACTTTTGCCGGTCTCGAGCCTTTGATAACTAAGGCGAATCAGCCTCGCCACAAATACGCTGCGGAATTCCAGCGTATTTGAGGTTGACGGCTTGATAACTAGGCCCCAATGTATACTGTTGCATTAACTATATTGTGATTTCTTCTCACACCCTGCGTGGTGTACCATTGATACAAAATTTACCACTATACCTTGTGTTGGTTATAAATAAAAGTTTAAAAAAATGCAGGGCTTAGAAATGAGCATATGAGCCTACCTAGGTTTATCTTTCAACAAAGAATACCAAGAGAACAAAGCAAATTTGATGATAAAGTTTAAAATTGCATGCCCTATCTGAATCATGAAAGTTTAATTTTGACTAGACTGTCCATTTGTCAAATTTAAACTTGCATGATTCAGATAGAACATATAATTTTAAGAAACTTTTAAATTCACTTCTATTTTCAAATGTGCCTTCTCTCTAGGTATTCCTTGTTCAAAAAGAATACGCACTTATCAAACACTAGTGGGAGCTAGCTGCTGATTGGTGCCTGCACACATTTGTCTGTTTTGATTGGCTGACTTGATATGTTCAGCTAGCTGTCAGTAGTGTAATGATGTTCCTTCAGCAAAGGATAAAAAGATAATGAACCAAATTTGATAATAGAAGTAAATTGGAAAGTTGATTCAAATTGTATGTTCTATCCAAATCATGAAAGAAAATTCTGGGGTTTCCTGACCCTTTAATATGCATATTCTTTAGACCTACTTCATCAGGTAATATTAGATATTACCTGATGGGATGTAGATCATTGTACATCATATCTGTAGTGATGTCCTGAACTGTTCGCCCGTGAACGGTTCACAGCGAACACTCCCTCACAGATCCTCCCAGCTACTCGGAATCCGCCATTTTAGACTCATAACGACCTTGCTTTCTTAATGAGAGGACGTGTTGTGTTTTTGCTCCTGACATTAATAGGAAAAACATAGCTAGGCTAGTGTATTTACAGTCCAGAAGGACTCCACTCATCTCTGCTGCAAGCACAGCACCCCAAAAAGCCCTTTTAGGGCTATATTTCGTGCCGTTTTTTTTTTTTTTTTTTTTTTTTATATTAGCATTTGCCTGGCTTTCAGGCTGTGTGTTTAAGGCTCACAGCATATGCTGTGATTACTGCCACCACTGATATCTCCCTAACAACATTAGTTGAAATTTAACTAACCAAAAAATTTAATTATTTTGCTAGTGTAATTTTTTTTCATTTTCTATCAGGCCTGTGTCACACAGCATATACTCTGGTTTATTGCTCTGTGCCAGCCACCAGTGTTAATATCCGTTTATAACATTATTTTAAATTAAAAAAAAAAAAAAAAAATATTTTGCTAGTGTAATCTTATTACATTTAATATCAGGTCTGTGTCTGTCAGGCTCACTCAGCATTAATATACCTCATTTTTTTCAGTCTTTTGGTTAATTGGTCTGTGCCAGGCAGCCACCCAGAACTCATATCTTCTTCACCTTAATTTAAATATAAAAAAAAAAAAAGTTTAAATTTGTTTGATAGTGTAATCTAATATCATTTTCTATCCGGCCTTTGTGTTTTGCTGACATACAGAGCCTACTGTGTTTACTTGCTGCCCTCCCTAGTCTATGAGCCACGACTCATATGTGTTTAACCTTTTTTTAATTCCCCCCCCAAAAAAATAATTTAAATAATTTTTCTAGTGTAATCTAATAGTATTTTCTATCAGGCGTGTGTGTCTCTGATTTACAGAGCTTACTGTTTTTAATAGCTGCCCTTCCAAGGCTATCAGCCACGACTCATATGTATGTGCTTAACCTTTTTCTTTAAATTCCCCAAAAAAAGTCTTTAAATCATTATGCTAGTGTAATCTAATTTTATTTTCTATCAGGCCTGTGTCTAACTGTCTATCTGACTTACACAGCATACTGTTGTTAATTGCTGCCCTACGTAGCAGCCAGCCAGTGCGACCACTCATAGAGTCATATGTGCATTGCACTTCTTAACATAATTTTAATATTAAATTCTAAAATTTTAAAATATTTTGCTAGTGTAATCTAACTTAATTTTCTATCAGGCCTGTGTTTTTGTCACTTACACATACTGTGTTAAATCGCTGCCCTACCTACCATCCACGACTCATATCTGCCCAACTAGCCAATTAGTGGCAACAATCATAATTCTTGTAACAGTATATAAAAAAAAACTGCAAATATTCAGTCTCCTAGTGCCATTGAATTGCATTTACCTCCTGCGTGCCACTGCCAGCCTTTTGTGCCAGGCCGTCTAGCCAACTATTTACACCAATCATAATTGTTGTCACAGACAGTATAGTTACTAATTAAAATTAAAAAATTCTTGATTGTTGGTGATCTTAATCCTCAGTTTGCTCGTGCCCTAGAATTGCACTTTTCTACTGCCTTCCAAGCCTGTGTGCCAGGCCTACTTGAAAAATATTTACACCAATCATATTTGTTGTCACAGTATTCTTAGTAATTAAAAATTAAAATTTTTGGTAATAGTTGTTGTGAATCCTCAGTTTGCTGGTGCCATTGAATTGCACTTTTCTCCTGCCTTGCAGCCTGCTGTGAGCCAGGCCCACCTAGCCAATTATTGCTAGCAATCATATTTCTTTTAACAGTATTGCAAAAATTGTCAATCATCACTGTTTTGACTGTCAGTAATCAGTCTCCTAGTGTCCTTGAATTGCATCTACCTCCTGCCTGCCAGCCTTTTGTGCCAGGCCGTCTTGCCAACTATTTACACCAATCATAATTTTTGGTCACAGTATAGTTACTAATTAAAATTAAAAAATTCTTGATTGTTGATGATCTTAATCCTCAGTTTGCTCGTGCCCTAGAATTGCACTTTTCTACTGCCTTGCAAGCCTTGTGTGCCAGGCCTACTTGAAAAATATTTGCAACAATCATATTTGTTCTCACAGTATTCTTAATAATTAAAAATTAAAATTTTTGGTAATAGTTGTTGTGAATCCTCAGTTTGCTGGTGCCATTGAATTGCACTTTCCTCCTGCCTTGCAGCCTGCTGTGTGCCCACCTAGCCAATTATTGCCAGCAATCATATTTATTTTAACAGTATTGCAAAAATTGTCAACCATCACTGTTTTGACTGTCAGTATTCAGTCTCCTAGTGTCCTTGAATTGCATTTACCTCCTGCCTGCCAGCCTTTTGTGCCAGGCCGTCTTGCCAACTATTTACACCAATCATAATTGTTGTCACAGTATAGTTACTAATTAAAATTAAAAAAAATTGGATTGATGATCTTAATCCTCAGTTTGCTCGTGCCATTGAATTGCACTTTTTATACTGCCTGCCAGCCTGTGTGCCAGGCCCAACTATCCAATTAGTGCCAGCAATCATATTTCTTGTAACAGTATTGCAAAATTTGTCAATCATCACTGTTTTGACTGTCAATCTGCAGTCTACTAGTGCCCTCCATGAATTGCATTTTCCTCCTTCCTGCCTGCCTGTGTGCCAGTCCCAACTAGCCAATTAGTGCCACCAATCATATTTATTGTAACAGGATTGGAATTTTTGTTAATCATAACTGTTTTGACTGTGATTCTTCAGTCTCCTAGTGCCATTGAATTGCAGTTTCCTTTCTCCCAGTGTGTGTGCCAGACAGGCCCATTTGCCAACTAGTGCCAAAAAATCATATTTGTTGTCACAGTACTTGTAATATTTTAAAAAATTAACAATTTGTGATTTTTAAAACATCTGTCTTTTTTGTTGTTGTCAGTCTCACAGCGTATACTGTGCCCACTTTCACAGTGCCACCGCTCAATTGTTGTAATAGTATTGTTAGTGTCCATTTAAAAAAAAAATGACAGGCAGAGGCAGGCCACCCCGCAGGTTCCGTGGTCGTGGTCGTGGTGCTGTGATTCCTTTAGACCCTAAAAATATGCACATTGTTCAGACGCCGGGTGCCAGGGGGGACGCAAAAAGTTCTGAGGAGGACCTAGTTGAATGGCTAACACAGGACACCCAATCTTCTTCAGCTTCCGCTGCTAGTCCTCCTAACCTTGATGCACCATCTACGTCCAGCTGTGCTTTGGGCAGGTCTCAAGGTCCCCGCCTGTCGCCACCACCAACACTAGCACCACAGCCGCTTCACTTGATCTGTCACAGGAGTTATTGACACATCATTTGGAAGAAATGAGTGATGCGCAACCATCATTGACAGAGGATGTAGATAATAGTGATCAGTCTCAGTCAGGCAGCATTACCAACATGGAGGTACGGTGTGATGATGATGATGATGTTGTACCCGCTGCTGCTTCCTTTCTTGATGTTTCAAATACAAGTGAAGCGGTTGATGATGATGTGTCGGTGAATGTCACGTGGGTGCCTGCTAGAAGAGAAGAAGAAGAGGGGGAAAGTTCAGATGGAGAGACAGAAAGGAGGAGGAGACGATTTGGAAGCATGGGGAGGTCGTCTCAAGGAGCTAGTGGCACAGTCAGACAGCATGCATCATCACCAGGGGTCAGCCAGACAGCACGCCGACGCCCATCAATGCATGCTGTTGCCACCACCAGAATGCCGTCATTGCAGAGCTCAGCAGTGTGGCATATTTTTTGTGTGTCTGCCTCTGACAACAGCGATGCCATTTGCAACCTGTGCCAAAAGAAACTGAGTCGTGGGAAGTCGAACAGCCACCTAGGTACAACTGCTTTGCGAAGGCACATGGTCTCCCATCACAAAGGCCGATGGGAAGAACACATGAGTAGAAGCAGCACACAAAGTGAAAGCCGCCCACCTCCTCCTGCTCCATCATCTTCAGCCACGTCAACCAGTGCTGTCCTCCTTGCCCCCTCTCAACCATCCTCCACTCAGTCTCTCTTACGTAGCAGTTCCTGGTCATCTGCCCACAGTCAGGTGTCTGTCAAGGACATGTTTGAGCGTAAGAAGCCAATTTCTCAAAGTCACCCCCTTGCCCGGCGTCTGACAGCTGGCTTGTCTGAACTCTTAGCCCGCCAGCTTTTACCATACAAGCTGGTGGAGTCTGATGCTTTCAAAAAATTTGTATCTATTGGGACACCACAGTGGAAGGTACCTGGCAGAAATTTATTTTCACAAAAGGCAATCCCAAACCTGTACTCTGTTGTGAGAAAGGAAGTTATGGCATGTCTGGCACACAGCGTTGGGGCAAGGGTCCATATGAACACGGATAGCTGGTCTGCAAAGCATGGTCAGGGCAGGTATATCACCTACACTGCACATTGGGTAAACCTGCTGACTTCTGACAAGCATGGAATGCGTGGCTCTGCAGAAGAGTTGGTGACACCACCACGACTTGCAGGCAGGCCTGCTGCTACCTGCTCTACTCCTCCTACTCCATCCTCTTCCATATCCTCTTCCTCGGCTGAGTCCTCTTCAACTTCTGCGTCTTGCTCCACATCTATGGCACCCCCCAGCTCCCCAGGTACTATGCTACATCCCGGGTAAGGCAGTGTCACGCCGTCTTGGGGTTGACTTGCCTGAAAGTGGAGAGTCACACCGCACCAGCACTCCTGACCGCCCTGAACGCACAGGTGGATCAGTGGCTGACTCCGCACCAACTGGAGATTGGCAATGTTGTTTCTGACAATGGAAGTAATTTGGTGGCGGCATTGAAATTGGGCAAGTTGACACATGTGCCGTGCATGGCACATGTGTGTAAACTAATTGTACAACGATTTGTCCATAAGTACCCAGGCTTACAGGACGTCCTGAAGCAGGCCAGGAAGGTGTGTGGCCATTTCAGGCGTTCCTACACGGCCATGGCGCACTTGTCCGATATCCAGCGTCGAAACAACCTGCCAGTGAGGCGCTTGATTTGTGACACCAAGACACGGTGGAATTCAACACTCCTAATGTTTGATCGCCTGCTCCAACAAGAAAAAGCTGTTAATGAGTATTTGTATGACCGGGGTGCTAGGACAGCCTCTGGGGAGCTGGGGATATTTTTGCCAAATTACTGGATGCTCATGCGCAATGCCTGTAGGCTCATGCATCCTTTTGAGGAGGTGACAAACCTTGTCAGTCGCACCAAAGGCACCATCAGCGACATCATACCATTTGTTTTCTTCCTGGAGCGTGCCCTGCGAAGAGTGCTGGATCAGGCAGTAGATGAGCGTGAAGAGGAAGAGTTGTGGTGTCCATCACCCCCACAAACAGCCGAATCAGCATCGCTTGCTGGACCTCCGGCAAGGCAGGAAGAGGATTGTGAGGAAGAGGAGTCAGAGGAGGAATGTGGCTTTGAGGAGGAGGAGGAGGGAGACCGAGCACAACAGGCATCCCAGGGTGCTCGTTGTTGTCACCTCTCTGGTACCCGTGGTATTGTACGTGGCTGGGGGGAAGAAGATGCCATCAGTGAGATCAGTGAGGAGGAGGAACGGGACATGATTAGCTCGGCATCAAACCTTGTTCAAATGGGTTCTTTCATACTGTCGTGCCTGTTGAGGGACCCTTGTATAAAAAAGCTGAAGGAGAACGACCTGTACTGGGTGTCCATGCTCCTCGACCCCCGGTATAAGCATAAAGTGCCAGAAATGTTACCAAAGTCCCGCAAGTCGGAAAGGATGGAGCATTTTAACAATAAATTAAAAACTATTCTTTACACAGCGTATAAGAGTGATGTCACAGCACCACAGGAATGTAACAGGGGAAGAGATGAAATTATTCCTCCTCCACCCACGACCACGGCGGCAAGGACAGGACGCTTTCCTGACGTCTTGTTGATGGAGGACATACGTACCTTTTTAACTCCCATGCACCATCAGAGCCTTTCGGGATCCAGCCTTAGAGAAAGACTCAACCGACAGGTAGCAGACTACCTAGCTTTAACTGTGGATCTCGACACTCTCAGGAGTGATGGACCCCTTGACTACTGGGTGTGCAGGCTGGACTTGTGGCCTGAGCTATCCCAATTTGCAATGGAACTTCTGGCCTGCCCCGCTTCAAGTGTCCGAAAGGACTTTCAGTGCTGCAGGAGGTTTTGTCACTGAGAAGAGAAGTCGCCTAGGTCAAAAAAGCCTTGACTATCTCACTTTTATAAAAATGAATGAGGGCTGGATCCCGAAGGGACTGACATTGGGCGATACATTTGAATAAAAAAGGCCTGATGATGAGATGAGCTGGCTTGGGCTACAACTGGTACACAGGCTGGCCTTTTTTTTTTTTTAAAAAAGCCGAAGGACTTGCTTGACTTATCCGCCAACAACTAGTGTTCAAGCCACAAGCTTTTAGGGCACTTTATAAATGTTTTCCAAACATCAATTTTTCTGGCCGCTGCTACAGCAGTTGCTACAACAATACCTACATTTTTCAGTCATTTGTACATTCCTAATTTTTCTGGCCTCTGCTGCAGCTCTGTGGGTACAAAACTCAAATTAAAAAAAAAAGTCACATAACACTAGTGATTAAACTGTTACGAACTGTACAACTTAGCACACCACTCATATCTGGTGGACCATTAAATTGAACGCAAAATGCCACAAATTTGAAGGAGGAGCACCGACCAAGCATCTTTATCCGTCTCTTGGTTGCTCTAAATTATCTCTGTGTTCCATTTATGCCATACCTGTACTCTATTGTGCAAAAGGGTGGCATATGTGGTGTTTCATGCTGTTGTGCCTGTTGCGGGTCGTGGCCCATGGTATAAAAAGGCTGAAGGAGAACGACCTGTAATGGGTGCCCCATCAAATTTTTAGAAAAATATTCCTGGTTCCTCTCAATTATCTCTGGGTTTCTAAAATGGATGCCATACCTGTACTCGCTTGTGCAAAAGGATGGCATATGTGGTGGTGTTTCCTGCAGTTGTTTCTGTTGAGGGTGCTGGACCCTCTTATAAAAAAGCTGAAGGAGAATGACCTGGAGTGGGAGTCCAAGCATGTTTTTTGGGACTATTTCACTTTTACAAACAATTATCTGTGGGTTTCTAAAATCAATGCCGTACCAGTACTCTATTGTTCAAAAGGATGCCATATGTTCTATTTCCTGCTGGTATTTTGTTGGAGGGTCCTGGACCCTCTTATAAAAAGGCCTAAGGAGAAAGAGGTGTACTGGGTGTCCACTCAATTTTTTTTTCTATTTCACATTTGACCAAAATTATCTCTGGGTTTGTAAAATCAATGCTGTACCTGTACTCTATTGTTCAAAAGGATGCCATACGTCCTCTTTCCTGCTGGTGTTTTTTTTGAGGGTCCTGGACCCTCTTATAAAAAGGCCGAAGGAGAAAGAAGTGTACTGGGTGTCCATCGAATCATTTGTTTGATTCAAATTCCCGGTTGCAACAAATTATCTCCGGGTTTCTAAAATCAATGCCTTTCCTGTAATCTAATTTTCAAAAGGATGCCATATGTCCTCTTTCCTGCTGCTGGTTTTGTGGAGGGTCCTGGAGCCTCTGCTAAAAAAAGGCCTAAGGATAAATAAGTGTACTGGGTGTCTAATCAATGTTTTTTTCTATTTCCCGGGTCATATAAATGATCTCTGGGATTCTAAAATCAATGCCTTTCCTGTAATCTATTATTCAAAAGGATGACATATGTCCTCTTTCATGCTGTTGTTTCGGTTGAGGCTCCGGGACCCTCTTATTAAAAAGGCCTGAGGATAAATAAGTGTACTGGGTGTCTAATCAAAGTTTTTTTCTATTTCACGGGTCATATAAATGATCTCTGGGATTCTAAAATCAATGCCTTTCCTGTAATCTGTTATTCAAAAGGATGACATATGTCCTCTTTCATGCTGTTGTTTCGGTTGAGGCTCCGGGACCCTCTTATTAAAAAGGCCTGAGGATAAATAAGTGTACTGGGTGTCTAATCAATGTTTTTTTCTATTTCCCGGTTGAAACTAATGATCTCTGGGTTTCTAAAATCAATGCCTTTCCTGTAATCTTTTATTCAAAAGGATGACATATGTCCTCTTTCATGCTGTTGTTTCGGTTGAGGCTCCGGGACCCTCTTATTAAAAAGGCCTGAGGATAAATAAGTGTACTGGGTGTCTAATCAATGTTTTTTTCTATTTCCCGGGTCATATAAATGATCTCTGGGTTTCTAAAATCAATGCCTTTCCTGTAATCTATTATTCAAAAGGATGACATATGTCCTCTTTCATGCTGTTGTTTCGGTTGAGGCTCCGGGACCCTCTTATTAAAAAGGCCTGAGGATAAATATGTGTACTGGGTGTCTAATCAATGTTTTTTTCTATTTCCCAGTTGAAACTAATGATCTCTGGGTTTCTAAAATCAATGCCTTTCCTGTAATCTATTATTCAAAAGGATGACATATGTCCTCTTTCATGCTGTTATTTCGGTTGAGGCTCCGGGACCCTCTTATAAAAAGGCCTAAGGATAAAAAAGTGTACTGGGTGTCCAATCAATGTTTTTTTCTATTTTCCGGGTCATATAAATGATCTCTGGGATTCTAAAATCAATGCATTAACTGTAATCAATTGTTCACAAGGATGCCATATGTCCTCTTTCATGCTGTTGTTTCAGTTGAGGCTCCGGGAGCCTCTTATAAAAAGGCCTAAGGATAAAGAAGTGTGCTGGGTGTCCAATCAATGTTTATTTTTATTTCACAGTTGCAAAAAAATTATCTATGGCTTTGTAAAATCTATGCCTTACCTGTCATCTATTGTTCAAAAGGATGCCATATGTCCTCTTTCCTGCTGTTGTTTTTGTTGGGGGTCCGGAACACTATTCTAAAAAGGCCAAAGGAGAACGACCTGTACTGTACTTGGTGTCCAATCATGTTTTTGTTTTCAATTTCACGGTTCATAATAAATATCGCCGTGTAACAAAAATCAATGCCATACCTGTACTCTGTTGTTCAAAAGGATGGCATATGTGGTGTTTCATTCTGTTGTGGTTGTTGAGGGTCGTGGCCGTGGGACAGCGTATAAAACGGCTGAAGGAGAACAACCTGTACAGCCTTGCTCCTCTTTTTAGGCAGGCCAGCTCTTTGCATACATGCCCACAGACTCTGTAACGCATGCCTCTTTTAGGGAGAGGTGCAGCCATAATGCAGGGTCAGAACCTCTGCCTGCAACTGTTATACTCGATTTTGCGAAAGGAAGTAAGCTTACCATGGTTCCCTGCACGCACGTATTGTTGTTATATTTTGGTGAGGGTAATCATGATGGCCATGTAGACCACCACCACTGAGAGTCCTGGAAGTAACAGGGATGAGATGAAAGAGCTAAGAATATTAGAACTTGAAAGAACAGAGTTAGCCATGGGTGTTAGTCTAAGACCACTCAGCTTTTTTTGGGGTTTGGGTGCAGCTAATCATGAAGGCCAGATAGACCTGCCACCATTTGGTGTTGTAACAGGTATTAAACTGCAAAGAACAGTACTACTTAACACAACCTACTTACCATGGGTCCCAGAGCATATGTTTGGTTATTATATTTTGTAAGGGTAATCATGCAGGCCATATAGACCTCCACCGATAGGGTGAGTATGAGTAACAGCTATTAAAATGCGAAGGACATTACTAATTAACACAAAATAGTTACCATGGGTCGCAGACCAAGAGCAGATGTCTTATTATTATATTTTGTATGGGTAATCATCCAGGCCGTATAGACCTCACCAAATAGGGGGAGTTACAGAGATTAAAGTGCTAAGAATGGTAGTACTTAAAACACAACCTAGTTAAAATGGGTACCAGACCGCATGTCTTATTATTATATTTTTTCAGGGTAATCAGGCAGGCCATATAGAACACCCCCGATAGGGGGGGGGGACAGGGATTAAAGTGCTAAGAAAAGTACTAATTAACACAAGCTAGTTATCATGGGTCCAACACCGTGTGTCTTGATGTTATACTTTGTCAGGGTAATCATGCAGGCCATATAGACCTCCCTTGATAGGGGGAGTAACAGGGATTACAGTTCTAAGAATAGTACTACTTAAACACAACCTAGTTACCATGGGTCCAAGACCAGATGTTTTCTTATTATTCTTTGTCAGGCTAATTATGCAGGCCATATAGAGCTCCAACAAAAGGGGGGGTAAGATGGATTCAAGTGATAAGAAAAGTTTTACTTAACACAACAAAATTACCATGGGTCCCAGACCACGTGTCTTGTTATACTTTGTCAGGGTAATCATAACCGCCATATAGACCTCCACCAATAGGGGGAGTTACAGGGCTGAAAGTGCCAAGAACAGTACTACTTAACACAACCTAGTTGGGTCCAAGAACGCATGTTTAATTATTAGACTTTATTAGGGTAATTATATAGCTAACAAATCTATCTATTTCTCTTCTATCGATTCTATCTAACTATCAATCTATGTATATCTATCTATCCTATCTATCAATCTATCTTCTGTCCGGGATGTTTTGAGACAGCCACTTTGGGAATGTTAGTTGATTTAGGCCCATTATGGCTTAAAAGCAGACTCTGCATAAACTATGTAATTTTCCATGGGAGTTTTGCCAGGGATCCCCCTCCAGCATGCGACAGTCCCGGTGTTAGTACCCTTGAAACAACTTTTCCATCACTATTGTGGCCAGAAAGAGTCCTTGTAGGTTTTAAAGTTCGCCTGCCTATTGAATTCAATGGCGGTTCGTGCGGTTCGCGGGTTTGCGAACAATACCGGACGTTCGAGTCTGCCGTTCGCGAACCGAAAATTTTAGGTTCGCGACATCACTACATATCTGTACATCCCTCTACAAAAAATCTGAACTACTTTTTCACTGGGGCATAGGACACTGGGTAAAGATATTTAAAATTTAAACATGGAGTTCCTCGTTCTAGAAAACCACAAGTGGGCAGCTGTTTAAGTGTATTGAGGACCCATCATCACATGATATATTCTTGAATGTTGCTTAGTAAAAATAAAGGTCTTGATCTCAGTAAAATGGCTCCTTTTATTTAAACTATTTTAAACCTCGCCTTTGTTCATTAATGAAACATTTTGCTCATACACTGAGACACCAAGAATTTTGTATCTACCCATTATCGTTTTTTTCTTTTGACTGTGACCCAAGACTGTTTGATTAGAATCCAAACACCATGTCATTAAGAAAATCTACTTACAGATGTGGCAATCAGACTTTCTAGCACATATAATCCAACATCATATTAGCTATCAAAAAGGTAAGGGATTCTATTCACTATGGAATCCGATATTTAAACAGCGTTCAGCAATTATTTCCACACATTGGATGGTAGATGTACCTCTAAAGCAAAAGTTCTGGCAATAAGTTACTTTGCTTTCTCTCAATGAAGACCAACTACAGTTATTAAATGCACTAATACACTTGAAGAAGAAAACTTCCAGGCCTAAGGGATTGCCCAGTGAATTTTATAAAATGATGAAAGGGGAAAATGGAGAAACTCTTGTTCAATTGTTTAATGGATTCATGGCTAACCCCATTCTACCCTCCCACAGGTTCATGGAGGCAAATATCAGTGTTATCTCCAAACCAGATAGATTAATTTTACTATATCATCTCCTTGTTGAACATAGACTACAAAATCTTTACTAAAATCCTAACAAAAAGAGTAGCGCTGTTGATGCCCAACTTAATACACTGCTACAATATGGGGTTTCTGAAGGGGAAAACATTGATAAAAAATATTAAAAAACTACAGGTGGTGCTAGAATATTATTGGAAAATGTATAATGATAAAATGTTAAGGAATCTACCTGAAGCTTACTTACTAATGGTTGATGCTGAAAAAGCTTTTGATAAACATATTTAGGATTATTTATTCACAGTGTTTGACAAAATTTCAATACAGGGTTAATTCATTGATGCTATTAAAAGTCTATCGCCTAGATTACGAGTTCTGCGTTAGCTTTAAAAAGCAGCGTTAGGGGGTACTAACGCTGCTTTTTACCTAACGCTGGTATTACGAGTCTGACAGGTACAGGCTCACCGCTCACTTTTTTTCTGTGACTCTAGGCTACCGCAAATCCCCTTACGTCAATTGCGTATCCTATCTTTTCTATGGGATTTGCCTAACGCTGGTATTACGAGTCTTGGAGAAAGTGAGCGGTAGAGCCTCTACCTCCAAGACTCCAACCGTAAAAAAAAGTCAGTAGTTAAGTGTTTTATGGGCTAACGCCGGAACATACAGCTCTTAACTACAGTGCTAAAAGTACACTAATACCCATAAACTACCTATTAACCCCTAAACCGAGGCCCCCCCACATCGCAAACCCTATAATAAAAAATTTTAACCCCTAATTTTCTGACCGGACATCGCCGCCACCTACATTAGCCCCATGAACCCCTAATCTGCTGTCCCTAACATTGCCGACACCTATATTATATTTATTACCCCCTAATCTGCCCCCCCAACCTCGCCGCCACCTACCAACACTTATTAACCCCTAATCTGCCGACCGGACATCACCGCCACTATAATAAATGTATTAACCCCTAAACCGCCGCACTCCCGCCTCGCAAACACTATAATAAATTTTATTAACCCCTAATCTGCCCTCCCTAACATCGCCGCCACCTACCTACAATTATTAACCCCTAAACTCCCGCCCCAACGTCGCTGCTATTATAATAAAGTTATTAACCCCTAAACCTAAGTCTAACCCTAACACCCCCCTAACTTAAATATAATTTTAATATAACAAACTAAAATTACTATCATTAAATAAATTAATCCTATTTAAAAATAAATACTTACCTATAAAATAAACCCTAATATAGCTACAATATAATTAATAATTACATTGTAGCTATTTTAGGGTTTATATTTATTTTACAGGCAACTTTGTATTTATTTTAACTAGGTACAATAGCTATTAAAAAGTTAATAACTATTTAATAGCTACCTAGTTAAAATAATTACAAAATTACCTGTAAAATAAATCCTAACCTAAGTTACAAATACACCTAACACTATACTATCAATAAATTAGTTAAATAAATTAACTACAATTACCTAAACTCAAATACAATTAAATAAACTAAACTATAGTACAAAAAACAAACAAACACTAAATTACAAAAAATAAAAAAATATTACAAGGATTTTAATCTAATTACACCTAATCTAAGCCCTTAATAAAATAAAAAAGTCCCCCCAAAATAATAAAATTCCCTACCCTATACTAAATTACAAAAGTAATCAGCTCTATTAACAACCCTTAAAAGGGCTTTTTGCGGGACATTGCCCCAAAGTAATCAGCTCTTTTACCTGTAAAAAAAAATACAATCCCCCCCCCAACATTACAACCCACCACCCACACACCCCTACTCTAAAACCACCCGATCCCTCCTTAAAAAAACCTAACACTACCCCCCTGAAGATCACCCTACCTTGAGCCGTGTTCAGCCAGCCGGCCACCGATGGAACAGAAGAGGATATCCGGACCGGCAGAAGTCTTCATCCTATCCGGGCAGAAGAGGACATCCGGACCGGCAGAAGTCTTCATCCTATCCGGGCAGAAGAGGACATCGAGACCGGCAGACATCTTCATCCACGCGGCATCTTCTATCTTCATCCTTCAGGAGCGGAGCGGAGCCATCTTCTATCCAGCCGACGCGGAGCCATCCTCTTCTTCCGACGGACTAACAACGAATGAAGGTTCCTTTAAAAGACGTCATCCAAGATTCTATCAGCCAATCGGAATTAAGGTAGGAAAAATCTGATTGGTTGATGCTATCAGCCAATCAGATTGAAGTTCAATCCGATTGACTGATTGGATAAGCCAATAGAATGCAAGGTCAATGCAGCAGATTTATTTCATGTTTTCTATGCCTGTCCAAAAATTACTCAATTATGGAAACAAATTGAATTCTGGCTTAACAGATTTTTGCCAGTTAGGATCTTGCTCAAACCTATAGATATTTTCTTTCTGGTTCACGAACAGTGGCACAATAAGTCCCTGATCAACACTGTAATTTTATTAGTTAGACAGATGATTTTAAGAGCTTGGAAAGACAAAAATGCCCCAAGTATAGCTGCTGTAATACATAATGCAGTATACCAAATGGCCCTGGACCAGAATGATCCATTAATTTTTGAAGAAAATAAATTAAAAATCTATATGGCAAAATGGGACAAAGTAATTTTAGATCAGCCTAGAGAGGTTCAGCTGCAGCTATTAGGATACTTCCGTAGGTCATCGGAGTTTCTACAATTATTACTATCAGATAATTATCCTGAGTTCTGGAGACAACATTTCTACTGAGGGTGGGGGGCGTGGAGTACTGGCGGGGAGAGGGGAGAGAGTATATTTCTATCTTTTTTTTTTCTCTCTCTCTCTTTGAGAGGAATAACAATATTATGTACTTGGTTGACTTAGAGGATGCTATGTCTATATCCTGATGATCTTTCGCTAAGATTATTTACAATGTCTACTAGCAGTAATGTTTCAACTCTTTTTTTATAGAGAAAGACATATGAGATGTATATTTGTTATGTATATACATTTATTGTCATTTCTTTTGTTGAATTTTGTTTGTTTATTTTATTTTTCTTCCTTAAGAAAACAACAATAAAAATTATATTTAAAAAAAGAAAGAATGCGAGGTCAATTCTATTGGCTCATCCAATCAGCCAATCGGATTGAACTTCAATCTGATTGGCTGATAGCATCAACCAATCAGATTTTTCCTACCTTAATTCCGATTGGCTGATAGAATCCTATCAGCCAATCGGAATTCGAGGGACTCCATCTTGGATGACGTCATTTAAAGGAACCTTCATTCGTCATTAGTCCATCGGAAGAAGAGGATGGCTCCGCGTCGGCTGGATAGAAGATGGCTCCGCTCCGGAAGGATGAAGATAGAAGATGCCATCTGGATGAAGATGTCTGCCGGTCCGGATGTCCTCTTCTGCCCGGATAGGATGAAGACTTCTGCCGGTCCGGATGTCCTCTTCTGCTGGTCCGGATAGGATGAAGACTTCTGCTGGTCCGGATATCCTCTTCTGTTCCATCGGTGGCCGGCTGGCTGAACACGGCTCAAGGTAGGGTTATCTACAGGGGGGGTAGTGTTAGGTTTTTTTAAGGGGGGATTGGGTGGTTTCAGAGTAGGGGTGTGTGGGTGGTGGGTTGTAATGTTGGGGGGGGGTTGTATTTTTTTTACAGGTAAAAGAGCTGATTACTTTGGGGCAATGCCCCGCAAAAAGCCCTTTTAAGAGCTGGTAATAGAGCTGATTACTTTTGTAATTTAGTATAGGGTAGGGAATTTTATTATTTTTGGGGGGATTTTTTATTTTATTAGGGGGCTTAGATTAGGTGTAATTAGATTAAAATTCTTGTAATTTTTTTTTATTTTTTGTAATTTAGTGGGCTTTTTTTGTACTATAGTTTAGTTTATTTAATTGTATTTGAGTTTAGATAATTGTAGTTCATTTATTTAATTAATTTATTGATAGTGTAGTGTTAGGTGTATTTGTAACTTAGGTTAGGATTTATTTTACAGGTAATTTTGTAATTATTTTAACTAGGTAGCTATTAAATAGTTTTTAACTATTTAATAGCTATTGTACCTAGTTAAAATAAATACAAAGTTGCCTGTAAAATAAATATAAACCCTAAAATAGCTACAATGTAATTATTAATTATATTGTAGCTATATTAGGGTTTATTTTATAGGTAAGTATTTATTTTTAAATAGGATAAATTTATTTAATGATAGTAATTTTAGTTTGTTATATTAAAATTATATTTAACTTAGCGGGGTGTTAGGGTTAGGGTTAGACTTAGGTTTAGGGGTAAATAACTTTATTATAGTGGCGGCGACTTTGGGGGGTAGGAGATTAGGGGTTAATAATTGTAGGTAGGTGGTGGTGATGTTAGGGAGGGCAGATTAGGGGTTAATAAAAATTTATTATAGTGTTTGCGAGGCGGGAGTGCGGCAGTTTAGGGGTTAATACATTTATTATAGTGGCGGCGATGTCCGGCCGGCAGATTAGGGGTTAATAAGTGTTGGTAGGTGGCGGCGAGGTTGGGGGGACAGATTAGGGGTTAATAAATATAATGTAGGTGTCGGCGATGTTAGAGACAGCAGATTAGGGGTTCATAGCTATAATGAAGGTTGCGGCGGTGTCCGGAGTGGCAGATTAGGGGTTAATAGTATAATGCAGGTGTCAGCGATAGCGGGGGCGGCATATTAGGGGTTCATAAGTGTAAGGTTAGGGGTGTTTAGACTCGGGGTTCATGTTAGGGTGTTAGGTGTAGACTTAGAAAGTGTTTTCCCATAGGAAACAATGGGGCTGCGTTAGGAGCTGAACGCTGCTTTTTTGCAGGTGTTAGGGTTTTTTTTTCAGCCAGCTGAGCCCCATTGTATCCTATGGGAAAATCGTGCATGAGCACGTTTTAGCCAGCTTACCGCTACCGTAGGCAACGCTGGTATTAAGGGAAGCTAAATTTGCTCAATGCTCCCTTTTCTGAGGCTAACGCAGCCACTCAGACAACTCGTAATACCAGCATTGGCTTAAGGGTGCGCTGGAAAAAAAGGCTCGTTAGCACCGTGGGTCTTTACCGACAAAATTCGTAATCTAGGCGTATATTTCTCCCCTCAAGCTTCAGCAGTAATTAATAAGGATATATCACTGCTATTTCCTTGTTTCCGAGGTACAAGGCAGGGGTTGTCCACTCTCCCTACTCCTCTTTGATTTAGCTATAGTGTCGTTACCATATAGACAGAGGTAGAAGAACTACAACTAAAAGGAGATGTTATGCATCTATCTAATTTTGCAGATTATATGATTCTTTATATTCAAATCCCACATGTTAATATGACAAAAATAATGAGTGTGATAGATGAATTTGGAAAGGTATCAGGATATGGGATCAATAAGGATGTCTGTTAGGTGGATTTAGATTACACATCCTAGAGCTTAAAAGATACAGTAAAAACCTCAAGATATTAATATATATTGTTTAATTACATGTAGTAAAACAACTTTGCAATATACTATCATTATTTATTTTGTTCTTCTTTCCTGTAATTTAATTCTGAATATTGTGGGCTTGCCAATTCATGTTAAACATGAACATGCATAAACAGCTATATTCCAAATAGTCATTGGTTGCGCACTCTAGTAAGCCATTTATACCCATTCCTAAATGGCCCCAGCAGAAAAAGGTAACTTAAGTTGCAATATGGCAGCGCCCACTGATATATGAATAAATTCATTTTACCCTTATTTTTCAATATTTAAACAATTAATATAATTTTTAAAAATACATGTACAAAAGTATTCTCAGGCTATGCTTCGCTCTGAATACATCATTAAAAAAAAAACCCTAGCATAAAAATGATTGCCATAAGAAGGGTGTTTGGTAGGGATTTTCCCTAAACTAATTGCAGCTCTTTTTAAAAAAAAAACAAAACAAAACATATTAAAAACAAACAAAATAAAACACCCCCAAAAAATCCTAACTCTACTTACAAAAGTTTGTACTCACCCAACTTAAATCCAGGCACTACATGATCATCTCTGGCAATACCTCCGGTGGTCCTCTTCATCTTCATGGTGGCAGTCCTATTCTTCCATCTTTTTCCATCTTCTGTCTTTCATCTTCTTCTTCTTCCAAATTCCATCCAATTACTTATTTTCTTCTGTCTTCCATCTGATGCATCTATTCCTCTTGTCTTCTTATCTTTTGGCAGACCTCCTCTTCATACGATCAACGCTGCACACAGAAACTTGAATGCAAGATTCCTCCTTATATAGGGGTGCCTATGCATTTCTATTGACGGTTTTTTAATTCTTAATCCAATCAACCAATAGAATGAAAGCTTTTCTATTGGTAGATTGGATTAAAAAAAAAAAAAAAACACAGCCAATAGAAATGCAAGGACACCCCTATATAAGGAGGAATCGTGCGTTCAAGCTTCAGTGTGCGACTCTATAGACCTACATGAGTCCAGGGGTGGCTCCAAGTGGGGGCATTGGGGGGCAATGCCCACCCAAATGGAATGCTGTGCCCCCTCAAAAAATATTGATATGATCATATGCTTTAAAAATAATAAATAAAATAATGAATTGTTATGTAATGCTGCATGCTGGGGACGGAGTTAGCTGCCGAATAGTGAGGTCGCATCACGCATCTTATTTGGAATTGGAAGTTAATTATAGACTTTTTGGACTTGTCTTTAACCCTATTAATTTTACCTATCGTAAATTACTCATTTTCTTAAACAATAGACCATGGTAAGAATATGATTGTATCATATAAATATAAGTCTATAAATGGCTGCCAGCTTCTATTCTATTAAGTGGCCTGATATATGTTAGTTATTGCAAAACAGGTATAGCTAAATCAAATCTACAAAATTACCAGTATCTGAAAACCTAGTATCCTCACTGCTATTGCAAACAAAGGGGTTAATTGCATTGGGGGGGGGGGGTTGGGGTGCATGGCTGTTTAGGGGACATGATTGAGATTTGAGAATGAGTTTAAGGGTTTTGGGTCATGGTGATTAAGGGGTGAATTGTTTTTAAAGAGCTATTGCACTGGGGGTCTCAAGTTTAATGGGTCTGTTTTAATGCACTGCATAGGATTTAGACTTCATTCGTTTACCTAGTGATTTAGCACATATTCTCCAAATGTTAATAGTGGGTGATAAGCCAGCCAGAAGCTACACTTTCCTGCAGAATATGTATGTCTGCTCTTATTTTGACTCTCATACATGCTTTGTAAATGCGTGCCCCCTCGTGAAAAAAATGCCCCCCCATTTCATTCGTTATGGAGCCGACCCTGCATGAGTCTCATATTAAACTCTTATATATATCACCCCAAAAATGTATTATAAGTGGATACCACACAGTCCGAGCTGTAACTCCCTTGAGCCAGATATTATACACATGTTGTGGCGGTGTCACTGTTTGATGAAATTCTGGGGAATAATAGAACACTGGCTGAGAACTACCTGTGAAATACAGATTAAAGTGACATTAAACTGCTGTGTGCAACTACAGTAGACTGGTTACTACTCACCATTTTTCACTATTGTTTTCCTCCTTTGTCTGCAGCTGTCTTCAAAGTCATTCTCTTATTTTAACCCTTACAATTATCAGTTAGTGAATCTCTGCATCTTCACACTGGGTGCCGCAACCTTGGAGCTTATATTGGTTATTTAGCTTTTAAACTGAGCAAAAAAAAATGCAAACATGTAACACTTCTGCTCTCTACAGTGTTGAGCTAAACTGAAGTAAAAGGTACAGCTGTCAAAAAGTGGATCTGTGGAAGTGCACTGCTTCTGTCACATGATGCAACTATACACAAGCTACAAGATGGCAGCGCCCAGTATAAAATGCAGAGCTTTACAAACTGGATTGTGCAATAACTTAAAGGGACAGTCTAGTCAAAATTAAACTTTTATGATTCAGATAGGGCATGACATTTTAAACAACTTTTCAATTTACTTTTATCATTAAATTTGCTTTGTTCCCTTGGTGGTATTTTTCAAAAGCTAAACCTAGGTAGGCTCAAACTGATTTCTAAACCGTTGAAAATCACATCTTAGCTCAGAGCATTTTGAAAGTTTTTCACAGTTAGACAGTATTAGTTCATGTGTGTCATATAGATAGCATAGTGCTCACTCCCATGGAGTTATTTAAGAGTCTGCACTGATTGGATACTGCATGTCTGTCAAAAGCACTGAGATAAGGGGACAGTCTGCAGAGGCTACAAGGTAATCCCAGAGTTAAAACCTATATTAAAATAACTGTGTTGGTTATGCAAAACTGGAGAATGGTTAATAAAAGGGATTATCTATTTTTTGAAACAATAAAAATCTTGGTGTAGACTGTCCCTTTTAAATAAGATAATGGCCTTAAAGAGAGCTGCAAGTACAGGAGGGAAAATAATAGCATAGTGAGTAGTAACCCTGCTACTGTAGTTGTACACAGCAGTTTAATGTACCTTTAAATTGACACTAGACTTAGTAATACTTTTACAGCTTGATGACATATTACCAAGACACAAACAATTTGAATGCAATGTGATTTTACTAGCCAGACAGTGATCTTTAAGATGTGGCTTTAGAGGACACCCCCGACACTTACTGGACTAATACATAGATTAATATAACAGTTGCTTTGTGAGCAAGTGGATGCTTTGAGTGACCTACAACTCAGAACGTCCCTTTTATGATAAAGTAGGAGCCTTAGACACAAAGACAAGCATAAATATACACACATGCACATACACACACACACAAGCATACATATATACACAAGCATACATATACACATGCACACACGCAAGCATACATATATACACATACACAAGCATACATATATCCACATGCACATACACACACACAAATACATTTACACACATACACACACAAGAATACATATACAGACATGCACATTCACGCATACATATACACATACACACATTCAAGCATACATATTAGGGTGACCATATTGCTGCTTTAAAAAGGGACACATATGAAAAATACATATGTCAGGGTTCTTATACAAAACATTTCTTTAAAACACCCCTGAAAACAGCCCTGACATATGTATTTTTCATGTGTCCCTTTTTAAAGCGGCAATATGGTCACTCTAATACATATACACACATACACACCGAGAATACATATACACACACACGCATACATATAAACACATACACAAACACACAAGCAAACATATACACACACACAAGCATACATATACACACACAAGTATACATATATACACATGCACATACACAGACATACAAGCATACATATTTACACACACACATACAAGCATACATATACACAATCATACATATACACACACAAGCATACATATGCACACATACACACACACATACATATACAAATACACAGACACAAGCATACATATACACACACAAGTATACATATACACACATGCACATACACAGACATACAAGCATACATATTTACACACACACACACACGCATGCATACATATACACAAACATACATATACACACACAAGCATACATATGCATACATACACACATACATATACACAGACACAAGCATACATATACACACACACAAGCCTACATACACACATGGACATACACACACATACATATACAGGTATACCTCACTTTACAGCGCTTCACTTTACAGCGCTTCGCTGATACAGCGCTTTGTGGAGCTGAAGTTCAACCTCCAAATATTTGAAACAGTGCTGTAATCTTCGTGAGATTGCGAGAAAAGTGACTGGCACCATTTTGTTATGCACAGTTCACTTTGTTTACAGCATTACAGTGTAATCTGTGTCTCAGTGTTATAGTCTGTGAAATTTTACTACAGTAATCGTCACTATTTTACAGGTACAGTATTTATTGAATACTGTGTTGAGCTAGTGTTAACCTAAACATAGCAATATTGCACCTCTAATATATGTTAGTTTAAACATGTTTTTAAGTTTTTAAACACACTGGCAAGTGAATAGATAGCTAAAACTGCCTTGTTTCACTTTAAGGCGGTTTTCACTTTACAGCAGGGCTCCGGTCCCTAACCCGCTGTATGAGCGGGGTATACCTATATATATATATATATATATATATATATATATATATATATATATATATATATATATATATATATATATATACACACACACAAGCATACATACACACACGCATATACACACGCATAAATACACACACATGCACATACAAACATACATATACATGCACACACACACAAGAATACATATACACACATACACAAACTCTTCCCTCCAGACCTGCGCGCTGCCTGCCATACGTTGGGACGAAGTGAAGTTATCAGGACGATCACTTCCACCCAGCGCTTGGCTGCAGTATAACAGGAGCCGGGGACAGTTCAACAGGAGCCGGATATATTTCCGGGGACATCATTTTTCCGGGGACAGTCTCCTCAATCCGGGGACTGTCCCCTAAAATCGGGGATGTCTGGTCACCCTACCTTAGAAGCACTGTTAAAGTGCCATAAAACAGATTGAGATCTGTGCATATCCTAAAAGGGCTAATTAATTTAAAATAGTTTGCTTAAAAAAAATAGTTTTCCAATATTGCTGGCAAGTTTTTTTAAATAATTTTCAAATATAAGCAAAATTTATTACATAGCTTAGCTGCCTGGAGCAGCTAACTCCACCCCCCTTATCAGTGTTTAGACACCGGCATTGTACTTCAACTGAGTTCACAGCTTCTAGGTATGCTCCAGCAGATAATCCCTATTCATTTATGTATTTTACCAAAAGAACAATAAACATAGATACAGCCATAAAAGGAATTGTGTGGGGGGAGTTAGAGCTTTACAATTCAGAAACTAAAAATAAAGAGTTAATGGCAAGGCACGTCAGTATAAATTTGCAGGTAAAGTAATTAAAGTACATATTATATTAATTTGTCTCTATCCCAACTTGTTTTATGTCCCTTTAAGGGGAAAATGGAATTTAGACTTTTCAGATGCTATATATAGTTGAGAAATTTCTGGATTGCACTGACTGCTTCAAAAAGATGGGGCACTCTAGGGGGCTGTAGAAAGACTCTGGTTAAAGGGACATTGTACACTAGATTTTTCTTTGCATAAATCTTTTGTAGATGATCAATGTATACAGCCCACCTGGGAGTCTTTTTGTAACATGGTAAAATTTTACTTATTTTTAAATAATGATAATAATGTGCTGATTTTAAGACTCCGAACCACGCCCCAAAGTCTCAGATGTATACTGAAGACTACAGATTCCTACTGCTCCTATTTGTGTAATGGGTCTTCTCATATGCAGGGAATGGGGAAGGGGGGAGTGTCTGCTCTTCCTGCTTTCCCAGCCCCTTTCACTGGGTGTCCCAGCCTAACCTCATCAACAGTGCTAAATTGGGAGCTTTTAAGTAAGCTTTTAAAAGGTTTTATACTGGATTTTTATATCATTATCTGTGCATATGTTTCTTTATAGTATTGTCTATTACATTTAGTTATATGTAAATTGGTGTATACTGTTGCTTTAATAATGTTAATGTTAACAGGTGTTGCACTACTTCTGGTTCCATTTTGTATTTGGATAACAGTTTATGCTTTCATGTTTCTCTACTACAAAACATTCAGATGCAATAAAGTTAATACATGAGTAATACAAATAAATGTATAGTTGCCAAGTGCAAAGATCAACAAGTTGAACTATGACAATGGATTTCTTGATGGATTTAAGAAGATGGTTATAGATTTGGACTAATGGATTTTAATTTAGGACTTGTTGGCCTAATTTCTGTTTGTAAACTTCATATCATCCTGTTTTCTCTTTTTGAAATTCAACTGTAATAAATAAATAACATTTAAAAAATATATCTTCTGAGCTAAGGGGGGGTAGTTATCAACGTGTCTACTTTCCTGCCTTCGCCGGCCCAATACGCCCGCCTAAGCTCGCCTACCTTCGCCGCCGCAGACCTGAAAAAATACGCCTAAGTTATCAAAAAAAGCTGTCAAAAAGCCGCGGGGCGATGAGCAGCGGACTGTGAGAGTTATCACTCATCCGATCTCGCTGCTCTTCGGCTGTTTGACAGCTTTTTTGCTAGCCTGTCACTAAGCACTCACACTAAACTGCACTGTTCTACCCCCTATACCGGCGCACCCGGAGCCCCCCGCAACTAAATAAAGTTACTAACCCCTAAACCGCCGCTCCTATACCCTGCCGCAAGTCTTATAAATGTATTAACCCCTAAACCGCCGCTCCCGGACACCGCTGCCACCTACATTATACCTAGTAACCCCTATCCTGCCCCCCTACACCGCCGCCCTCTGTAATAAAGTTATTAACCCCTATCCTGCTGATCCCGCACCTCGCCGCAAATAAATAAATAGTTTAACACCTAAACCGCCGCTCCCTGAACCCGCCGCAACCTATATTAAATTTATTAACCCCTATCCTGCCCCCCCTACACCGTCGCCACCTATAATAAATTTATTAACCCCTATCCTGCCCCCCACTACACCGCCGCCACTGTAATAAAATTATTAACCCCTAAACCTAAGTCTAACACTAACCCTAACGCCCCCCTAACTTAAATATTAATTAAATAAATCTAAATCATATTTCTATTATTAACTAAGTTAATCCTATTTAAAACTAAATACTTACCTATAAAATAAACCCTAATATAGCTACAATATAAATAATAATTATATTGTAGCTATCTTAGGATTTATTTTTATTTTACAGGTACCTTTCAATTTATTTTAACTAGGTACAATAGCTATTAAATAGTTATTAACTATTTAATAGCTTACCTAGCTAAAATAAAGAGAAATGTACCTGTAAAATAAATACTAACCTAAGTTATAATTACACCTAACACTACACTATACTTTAATAAATTATTCCTATTTAAAACTAAATACTTACCTGTAAAATAAACCCTAAGATAGCTACAATGTAATATAATAATTACATTGTAGCTATTGTAGGATTTATATTTAGCGGCGGTTTAGGTGTTAAACTATTTATTTATTTGCGGCGAGGTGCGGGATCAGCAGGATAGGGGTTAATAACTTTATTACAGAGGGCGGCGGTGTAGGGGGGCAGGATAGGTAGGTAGTTTATTTAATTAATTTAATGATAGTGTAGTATTAGGTTTAATTGTAACTTAGGTTAGGATTTATTTTACAGGTAATTTTGTATTTCTTTTAGCTAGGTAGTTATTAAATAGTTAATAACTATTTAATAACTATTCTAACTAGCTAAAATAAATACAAAGTTACCTGTAAAATAAATATAAATCCTAAGATAGCTACAATGTAATTATTAATTACATTGTAGCTATCTTAGACCTAGATTTGGAGTTTGGCGTTAGCCGTGAAAACCAGCGTTAGAGGCTCCTAACGCTGGTTTTAGGCTACCGCCGGTATTTGGAGTCACTCAAAATAGGGTCTAACGCTCACTTTTCAGCCGCAACTTTTCCATACCGCAGATCCCCTTACGTCAATTGCGTATCCTATCTTTTCAATGGGATTTTTCTAACTCCGGTATTTAGAGTCGTTTCTGAAGTGAGCGTTAGACATCTAACGACAAAACTCCAGCCGCAGGAAAAAAGTCAGTAGTTAAGAGCTTTCTGGGCTAACGCCGGTTTATAAAGCTCTTAACTACTGTACTCTAAAGTACACTAACACCCATAAACTACCTATGTACCCCTAAACCGAGGTTCCCCCACATCGCCGACACTCGAATAATTTTTTTTAACCCCTAATCTGCCGACCGCCACCTACGTTATCCTTATGTACCCCTAATCTGCTCCCCCTAACACCGCCGACCCCTGTATTATATTTATTAACCCCTAATCTTCCCCCCTCAACGTCGCCTCCATCTGCCTACACTTATTAACCCCTAATCTGCCGACCGCAAAGCGCCGCCACCTACGTTATCCTTATGTACCCCTAATCTGCTCCCCCTAACACCGCCGACCCCTGTATTATATTTATTAACCCCTAATCTGCCCCCCTCAACGTCGCCTCCATCTGCCTACACTTATTAACCCCTAATCTGCCGAGCAGACCTGAGCGCTACTATAATAAAGTTATTAACCCCTAATCCGCCTCACTAACCCTATAATAAATAGTATTAACCCCTAATCTGCCCTCCCTAACATCGCCGACACCTAACTTCAATTATTAACCCCTAATCTGCCGACTGGAGCTCACCGCTACTCTAATAAATGTATTAACCCCTAAAGCTAAGTCTAACCCTAACACTAACACCCCCCTAAATTAAATATAATTTACATCTAACGAAATTAATTAACTCTTATTAAATAAATTATTCCTATTTAAAGATAAATACTTACCTGTAAAATAAATCCTAATATAGCTACAATATAAATTATAATTATATTATAGCTATTTTAGGATTTATATTTATTTTACAGGTAACTTTGTATTTATTTTAACCATGTACAATAGCTATTAAATAGTTAAGAACTATTTAATAGCTAAAATAGTTAAAATAATTACAAAATTACCTGTAAAATAAATACTAACCTAAGTTACAATTAAACCTAACACTACACTATCAATAAATTAATTAAATAAACTACCTACAATTACCTACAATTAACCTAACACTACACTATCAATAAATTAATTAAATACAATTCCTACAAATAAATACAATTAAATAAACTAGCTAAAGTACAAAAAATAAAAAAGAACTAAGTTACAAAAAATAAAAAAATATTTACAAACATAAGAAAAATATTACAACAATTTTAAACTAATTACACCTACTCTAAGCCCCCTAATAAAATAACAAAGCCCCCCAAAATAAAAAAATAAAAAAATGCCCTACCCTATTCTAAATTACTAAAGTTCAAAGCTCTTTAACCTTACCAGCCCTGAACAGGGCCCTTTGCGGGGCATGCCCCAAGAAGTTCAGCTCTTTTGCCTGTAAAAAAAAACATACAATACCCCCCCCCAACATTACAACCCACCACCCACATACCCCTAATCTAACCCAAACCCCCCTTAAATAAACCTAACACTAAGCCCCTGAAGTTCTTCCTACCTTATCTTCACCCTGCCAGGTTCACCGATCCGTCCTGAAGAGCTCCTCCGATGTCCTGATCCAAGCCCAAGCGGGGGGCTGAAGAGGTCCATGATCCAGCTGAAGTCTTCATCCAAGCGGGAGCTGAAGAGGTCCATGATCCGGATGAAGTCTTCATCCAAGCGGGAGCTGAAGAGGTCCATGATCCGGATGAAGTCTTCTATCAATTGCATCTTCAATCTTCTTTCTTCCGGATCCATCTTGCAGACCTCCGACGCGGAACATCCTCTTCTCCCGACGCCTACTAGCCTAATGACGGTTCCTTTAAGGGACATCATCCAAGATGGCGTCCCTCGAATTCCGATTGGCTGATAGGATTCTATCAGCCAATCGGAATTAAGGTAGGAATATTCTGATTGGCTGATGGAATCAGCCAATCAGAATCAAGTTCAATCCGATTGGCTGATCCAATCAGCCAATCAGATTGAGCTCGCATTCTATTGGAACAGCCAATCAGAATATTCCTACCTTAATTTTGCTGGTGCTTTGCAAATAAATATTAATTATTTTCTACTCTTTAATTGTTGCGAGTATTATATTTCTGCAGATTAGGTTTATAGAATTTGAGACACTGGGGCCTAGTTATCAAGCCGTCAACCTCAAATACGCTGGAATTCCGCAGCGTATTTGTGGCGAGGCTGATTCGCCTTAGTTATCTTCTTTCTTCTTTCTTCCGGATCCATCTTGCAGACCTCCGACGCGGAACATCCTCTTCTCCCGACGCCTACTAGCCGAATGACGGTTCCTTTAAGGGACGTCATCCAAGATGGCGTCCCTCGAATTCCGATTGGCTGATAGGATTCTATCAGCCAATCGGAATTAAGGTAGGAATATTCTGATTGGCTGATCCAATCAGCCAATCAGATTGAGCTCGCATTCTATCGGCTGTTCCGATCAGCCAATAGAATGCGAGCTCAATCTGATTGGCTGATTGAATCAGCCAATCGGATTGAACTTGATTCTGATTGGCTGATTCCATCAGCCAATCAGAATATTCCTACCTTAATTCCGATTGGCTGATAGAATCCTATCAGCCAATCAGAATTCGAGGGACGCCATCTTGGATGACGTCCCTTAAAGGAACCGTCATTCGGCTAGTAGGCGTCGGGAGAAGAGGATGTTCCGCGCCGGAGGTCTGCAAGATGGATCCGGAAGAAAGAAGATAACTAAGGCGAATCAGCCTCGCCACAAATACGCTGCAGAATTCCAGCGTATTTGAGGTTGACGGCTTGATAACTAGGCCCCAGTGTCTCAAATTCTATAAACCTAAGCTGCAGAAATATAATACTCGCAACCATTAAAGAGTAGAAAATAATTAATATTTATTTGCAAAGCACCAGCAAATTCTGCAGAATAATAAGATTATTACATTTTGCTTCATTCTCTTTATATCCTTTAATGAAGGAGCAACAATGCACTTCTGGGAGCTAGCTGAACACATCGGCCTAGATTACAAGTGGAGCGATATTGATAGCGCAAGGTGCGCTAACAATATTGCAGGACTGAGCTCAGAACAGGGTGCAATTATGTATTACAAGTGAATGGTAAAGCACACTTACCAGAGAATGTTTCATTCTGCCGACATCTCTTTAGCATGCCCTATACTTTCAATAAATAGCGTGGCCGGAGTAGACATCGTTCATATTACAAGTTATAAGTTATGTGCTGCACTTGCAAAAATGGCTCCTAAAGTTAAATGTTATGGCTAAAAAAGTATAACAAAACACAAGTAAAGCATTTTAAAATTATATTAATAATATTACACTCATTGGGTTAGAGTGGAGCGATACTCTGCGCTCCCGCTCATGCCTTAGCTTCACTAGACTGAGGATTTTTGTATGTGTCGGGTAGCGCACGCATTACAAGTTAAAATATTTTGCACAAGCACTAACCCAACATGCTCAAAAAGCCGAACTTTGAATATCATTACTGCGTAAACGTATTCGCCATAGACTTCAATAGAGTAAGACAAGTGGGGGAAAAAATCTAGCAACCTTACTTGCGCGCAAACCCGATCTTACTTTCTCAAGTGCGCTAAGCCAACATGAAGTATTAATATTTCACATTCCAATGTTCTTCACATAGAAGAATATGTTCTATTTATTCATAAATACATATCTATTTATATGTAAAGCAATGTCACTTGAAACGGATCATCCACCTGGGTGCTAGCAAAAACTGTAGATATCCCAAACAAAATGGCTTGCACTCTCCAAAGTTTTTTCAAATGTGTTTAATTAAACATGTGATATTTCGGGGTCTCTGCCCCATCTTCAAATCAAAACAAAACGGCTTGCACTCTCCAAAGTTTTTTTAAATGTGTTTACTCAAACGTGATGTTTCGGGGTCTCCGTCTGAAAAAGACTTAAGAACATCACATGTTTAATTAAACACATTTGGAAAAACTCCAAAGAGTGCAAGGCATTTTGTTTGGGATATTTATATATACAATATATATATATATATATATATATATATATATACTTATTATTGAAGGAGGGCACTCACAGGACTTTTATAAAACACAACACTGTAATTTTATTTCCAATTGAACTTAACAATAAAACAAATGTCAACGTTTCAACCCCGTCATGGGCCTTCTTCAAGACAGATATGATCTGCAATAAAAACAAAACATACAAATGGAATCTAGGAGGACAATACAACAAACAATACATGACACACATTAACATAATTAATTACAACAGTGACATCCCTCCACCACAGAAATTAGCAATATACTATAGCTCAAACATGAGCCCAACATTTTAAAAGCCAAGGAAAATAAACTAGATCCATCATTCCTTCACAGGGAACCCTACCTAGGCCAGATTGAAACATATTATATACACTGTGTGCAGAATTATTAGGCAAATTAATATTTTGACCACATCATCCTCTTTATGCATGTTGTCTTACTCCAAGCTGTATAGGCTCGAAAGCATACTACCAATTAAGCATATTAGGTGATGTGCATCTCTGTAATGAGAAGGGGTGTGGTCTAATGACATCAACACCCTATATCAGGTGTGCATAATTATTAGGCAACTTCCTTTCCTTTGGCAAAATGGGTCAAAAGAAGGACTTGACAGGCTCAGAAAAGTCAAAAATAGTGAGATATCTTGCAGAGGGATGCAGCACTCTTAAAATTGCAAAGCTTCTGAAGCGTGATCATCGAACAATCAAGCGTTTCATTCAAAATAGTCAACAGGGTCGCAAGAAGCGTGTGGAAAAACAAAGGCGCAAAATAACTGCCCATGAACTGAGAAAAGTCAAGCGTGCAGCTGCCAAGATGCCACTTGCCACCAGTTTGGCCATATTTTAGAGCTGCAACATTACTGGAGTGCCCAAAAGCTCAAGGTGTGCAATACTCAGAGACATGGCCAAGGTAAGAAAGGCTGAAAGACGACCACCACTGAACAAGACACACAAGCTGAAATGTCAAGACTGGGCCAAGAAATATCTCAAGACTGATTTTTCTAAGGTTTTATGGACTGATGAAATGAGAGTGAGTCTTGATGGGCCAGATGGATGGGCCCGTGGCTGGATTGGTAAAGGGCAGAGAGCTCCAGTCCAACTCAGACGCCAGCAAGGTGGAGGTGGAGTACTGGTTTGGGCTGGTATCATCAAAGATGAGCTTGTGGGGCCTTTTCGGGTTGAGGATGGAGTCAAGCTCAACTCCCAGTCCTACTGCCAGTTTCTGGAAGACACCTTCTTCAAGCAGTGGTACAGGAAGAAGTCTGCATCCTTCAAGAAAAACATGATTTTCATGCAGGACAATGCTCCATCACACGCGTCCAAGTACTCCACAGCGTGGCTGGCAAGAAAGGGTATAAAAGAAGAAAATCTAATGACATGGCCTCCTTGTTCACCTGATCTGAACCCCATTGAGAACCTGTGGTCCATCATCAAATGTGAGATTTACAAGGAGGGAAAACAGTACACCTCTCTGAACAGTGTCTGGGAGGCTGTGGTTGCTGCTGCACGCAATGTTGATGGTGAACAGATCAAAACACTGACAGAATCCATGGATGGCAGGCTTTTGAGTGTCCTTGCAAAGAAAGGTGGATATATTGGTCACTGATTTGTTTTTGTTTTGTTTTTGAATGTCAGAAATGTATATTTGTGAATGTTGAGATGTTATATTGGTTTCACTGGTAAAAATAAATAATTGAAATGCGTATATATTTGTTTTTTGTTAAGTTGCCTAATAATTATGCACAGTAATAGTCACCTGCACACACAGATATCCCCCTAAAATAGCTATAACTAAAAATAAACTAAAAACTACTTCCAAAACTATTCAGCTTTGATATTAATGAGTTTTTTGGGTTCATTGAGAACATGGTTGTTGTTCAATAATAAAATTAATCCTCAAAAATACAACTTGCCTAATAATTCTGCACTCCCTGTAGTTATCAATATATTGCAATGTTCATTATTAATCGTGTCCAAACAGACAAACTAGCCCATCATATGTCACCAAACATCCAGATTATATCCAATGTGAAAACCTACTATGTAGATCAGTATGTGCATAACCAAATTTTACCAGTGGTCCATACTATGTACCCATGTCAGCATAGAATTCTAATACAACCACATATGACGTACATGCCAAATATGGGAGAGTCTGTACAAGAGAGCTATTTTAAAAGTAGGAACATTACACCAATCTGGTGTGCATCAAGTCACAGTAATACAGCGTTGTCAAATCATAGACTGCTCATAAAGTAATCTTGCCATTATGCTGAGAGCGGTGAAGGCATCATATCCTATATACCACTACCAATGCATTGTAAATACCACCTATAACAACTCATGATCATATTCTCTCGCCCAATAAACAGCCCATAACTGCCGAAATAAGAACGGCAATCAGCCCACCTGCTAGAATTACACTCACTGAGAAGCAAAGGGAACATAACTTAACAGCGAGCATTGCTCAACCTGGCATATACAAGCCGGTGTTCTGTCGAGAACTCCAATTCGTCAAAAACTCCAATCTGACGTCATTTCCGGTGACTCTTTTATTTTAATATCTGTTTTGCCTCTTTCTGGGGGGCCACCGCAGACCCTTTGCATACACCCCAAGTAAACCTTGGGGAGGCAGAGGCAAAATAGATAGTGAATATAGGCGATTACAGGGCCTATCTGATTGGTTGTGAATCCTGTCACTCACAGGAAAAGACCAATCACATTAAAGGAAATACCGGAAGTGATGTCAGATTGGAGTTTTCGACAAATTGGAGTTCTTGACAGAACACCGGACTCACGACAAAGCAGCAATATCGACGATAACGGAAGTGCCGCACACCAGAGGCTTATATAGGCCTCTCTACACTAGTAACACCCAATCACAGAAACACTTGAAATTCACTCTGCTCAAACCGCAATCTGATAGGTACAGACAGGTATACTCCTACAAGGACAGCACCCAGGCAGTGACTACACCTGAGTGGAATGAGTGCTGGGCTACCGGCTGTGGTGTCATAAAACCAGAGAATTTATCCCTAGAGTGTTCAAGTAGTTAATTCTTTAATTTACAAACATATTTTAAAATATAGACTAGGCCTCTGGCCTAGTCTTTGTCTAAGAAGGACACTCCCATATAGCCTTTTGATTGGTGTATGGTAGGACACACCTTAAATGAATTAAGTATACAATGGGAGCCAACAGTTAGTATACACACTTTTTTATCTTCCTCACCTCCTGGAAGCAACTGAGAGAGAGAGAGCATTGGAGGACTGAACTGGCTGAGTATATTAGCATTCGTATACATTTTACTTTGGGATAAATTCTCTTGTTCACTATGTTTAGTTAATATTGCTTAATCTGGGTTTGTTTAAAATAGAGTTGCCCCATATAATTTGGACTGTATCTTTATGATTGTAGCTCTTGGTATTTCTTGAGACTTGTTTTATATTTTGTAGCCTATAGATAATTGTTAATCTTCATACCTATATTATTTGTCTTCCAATAAAATAATTTTAAAAAGTGGACAACCCCTTTGGTTTAATATTCTGGTACTAATTACCACCACACCGGCTAATTGCTATATATATATATATATATATATATATATATATATATATATATATATATATATATATATATATATATATACTGTATATGTGTATATATATATATATTTTTTTTAATTTTATATATATATATATATATATATATATATATATATATATATATATATATATATATATAATAATGATACCAGCTAATCAGGGAATTCATTGCCAGAGAGTACAGGGGATTTAAAATGTGTAAATCCTCTGGTGCACAGAGGTTTCCAAATAATGAAGGGAAATGTGAGGAAAAACTTTACCCCAGCACACACTCATACAAAAAGGGCAAATGACAAAAAGTCAGAGAAATGGCTCACTGAGATAGACAGCTGAAAACATGCATCACACAAAGTTTATTGCTCACTGAGTAGCCAGTGAGAATTAGTCAACAGTAAACAGCATAAAGACACCAAACACAAACTTATATTTATCTCCCTGATTGCTGATATAAAAAAGGGACAGTCTAGATCCAATATTTATTCTTTAATACTTATTGTTACATACCAGACAAAATTTTTTGTGAAGGTAGGATTTCTGAGCTGAATTAAGTTAGGACTGAGGACAAACACTATGGTTATTTGATAAATATTTAAATTAATTATTAGGCTGCCCTCCCGCCCTGTCCAACCTGTTGTGGCTATGAAAAGCCCGCCCCCGGCCTTACACAATAATCAATAGGAACGGAATTTTTTAAAATACAGGTTTTGGGGAATGATTAGGCAGCTGCACTCCTTTGCATCAACTGTTCATGCGTGTGCATGTTAAAACTTATTTACGAGTCGCTAGTGATTGGCCTCAACTAGACATAAACAACTATATGCATATATTGAGCCTCGACTGTCCCTTTAATACAGAAATACTCCTGTTGTTGCTAAATATGCAAAGTGCTGTTGAAATGTTCATTGGTCAGTTCATGTCCTTATAATCCAAAAAAGTACAGCAAATATTGCATGCAAAGCAGATAGAAGGTTAGTCGCCAGTTCAAGCATTCACAGTTAAATCAATCACAGAACAGGAACATCAAACATAACATTCCAGAACAATTGGGCAATAAATATCAAGCAGGGAGTAGCATAAAGGATGGTTATGGCTTATGGCATATCAGTCCCTAGACATATTCCTCCTAGAGTGGTTTAAAGGTAATTCTTAGGGAATTCTTTTGTTTTGAAGGTATTCACAGACCCGGCTAACTCCGCCACGGGAGTGACATCTCACTATCACCGCTCCTCTGGATAACTTACAGCTGGTTTCCAAACTTCTCCTTACCACTCACCAGACCGCTCATGCTTGACACACCATACCAGCCACAGAACTCTTCCGCAAACAAGCACCACGCTCACGGAGCTCCAGTGGGCGTGGTCAACAGCTACACATGTTTCACCAAAACTTAGGTTTGATTGGGCTTCCTCAGGTATGTGATGCCATCATCCAATAGTCTGCCTTTATATACACAATATACATGAGTTTCAGGAGTATGTTCTGAGGATTACATTATTTTTGCTGACTCATAACTTTTTTTAAGTTTGAGGGGGATTTCTATTTCCAAAGATGTGGTACAGCGATGGGAGCAAAATTTGCTCCATCATATGTTAACCTGTATCTGAGATGGTGGGAGACTGAACCCATCTTTGGAGAAGAAAACCCCTATAGGTCACATATAGTAATCTACAAGCGCTTAATTAATTACCTGCTTCTTATATGGACAGGCCTGGTGGATCTTATAGCGCCTTTCATACACTATCTTAACAATAATGATATGGGTTTTCGATTCACCTATGAGTATAATCCAACCCAGGTTAATTTTCTTGATCTCACATTGGTTGGTAAGGAAAATGGCATCATAATATCCAAGGTGTATCGAAAACCCATATCAGGGAATACTTTGTTTCATGCCTCAAGCTGTTATCCTAGGCATGTAACATATGCTGTAGCAAAGGGCCAGTTCACCCGAATTAGACGCAACTGCAGTGAACAAACCGATTTTTTGAAGGAGGCAGATGAATTAGAACATAGACTTGCAGTAAGGCACTATCCCAAGAGAGACGTACTACAGGCTAAACGTATTGTGCAGTCTATACAGAGGGAGAAATTATTGCATGATGGGCCTACTAGAGAACATAGTGCAGGCTTTAAGGAGGTACACTTTGTGACTGCATATAGTGCCCAGTATAAGCAGGTTTGTGGTATCATTAGGAAACGCTTTTGGCGGCTGATGATGGTCTCTAACTGATGTAGTTAAAAATGGCATCAGGGGTTTATATAAAAAATGCTGAACTTTAAGGTCTATTCTTTTGCCTACTCAGATAAAACCAGAAACTACACTGAGTAGCTCTTGGCTTAGACATGTGGGTATGTTTAGATGTGAACATACAATGTGTAAACCATGTGATTTTGTGAATGTGACTAAGAAGTTTTCATTGATGGTCAGTGGGGAAACCTTTGACATACAATCTTGTTTGAACTGCACTATAACACATGTGGTGTATCTCATTGTATGCACTCAATGTAAAGTACAGGACGTAGGTCTCACGACCAGAGATATTAAATCTTGAATAAGGGAACATCTGTCCTTAATAACTATGGGAAAGTCCTCAACTCCATTAGTTCAGCATTGTGCGATGAAACATGGCAGTAGACTTAATACCTTTAGGTGGTGTGCTATCGAAAAGGCCAAAACCCCCCAAAGGGGAGGCAGTATTGAACAGGTTCTGGCCAAGTATGAGATATAATGGATTTTCAAATTGGGTACATGGATTTCACATAGTCTTAACTTTATATGACATGATAAACTATTGGGAATAGGGAAGCCCTTACATGTGATCTATAAGAACAATAGAGTTAACTCATATACTCCCTATGACACATGCATCATTTTGCTTTCATCTAATGTTCACTTTATATAGTAAGGTCATCATGTTCATGTTTAGATCATGTGTTTTGGTATAATATTGTAATTTTGTAACATCCATTGTATAGAATGTTACCTGGTCACAATTAATATGTTGTCACTTTAAATGTATATTCAAAATGTATCTATTATGTATTGCATTCTATCATTAGAGTATGACATTTTCTGGCACATTGTTTTTAATTACCATGAATTTAATTTTATCCACATGTTTGATGCACTATATACTGTGTTTGTTTTCCGTACGCCAGGTTCATCTATGTGATAGATATATGATTTAATTACCTTTATGTGCCTGATGCTTGTTTTGAACCTATGGAGTCAGAGATCAAAGCCTGTAATGATTAATGAATGTTGATACGATGGATTCGGAAAAATGTAGGGCACTTACTAGCTCATATTAGCTTACATTAGTACGTTTATCTTTATTTACTTCCATAAGGCAAGGAGAGTCCACGACTTCATTCCTTACTGTTGGGAAAAACAACACCTGGCCACCAGGAGGAGGCAAAGACACCCCAGCCAAAGGCTTAAATATTCCTCCCACTTCCCCTATCCCCCAGTCATTCTTTGCCTTTCGTCACAATAGGAGGTGGCAGAGAAGTGGCAGAAGATTTGGATAGTCCGGTAATGGGTATGTTCTCTTCAAGAAAGGACTGGAGTTTTAAGTAATCATGTCAACCTCTCAGTGAGAGTATTGATGAAAACTAGAGTCTGGAGATTCAGGGAAAGTTTTTCTGCGAACTCATCCGGACTGTCGCTAATAGCTCCTGAGCAATGAGTGTTGATGAGTTTCACTGCTTGCTGTTACACACTCAAGTCCATGTCAGAAGCACTGCTGCAAGACTGTCACACTTGAGAGGCTGTGCCTGTTCCACAGCACGGATCCTGGAGGGTAAGACCGTTTTTTATATATACACTTCAAAACGCTATACAGGGTCACAGTGTGGGTCCTTTATACCTCGATAGGATCAAGGGTTAATATCTCCTTCAGGGAGATTATTCAAGCTGCTAGGGGATTTATATCTGCTTAATGTGAGAGTTTTTTTGGGCTCATAGACTGTGTGTTTTTTGGCTTTGAACAAACAGGTTTCACATTCGTTTTTTGAAGTGTTGTGCTGCTCATAATAGTTTTGCGCCCTTTTTCATAGCAGGGGAGGTCCTGTCTTATGCACCACATGACCGGGTGTGGTCTCTTTCATTTCCTAAGATCCTGCTGCAGACATTATTCCTGAGGAGAGCATTTTCACTGTTAGCTGTCTGAGTCTAGGAGGTGGTGAGTGTCCCAGCCATTGGGAGTATTAAGGTGCTGATTTTAAATAAAAAAGCGTTTATTTTGCTTTCTTCCAAGGAAGACATTAAGGAAGTTCTGTCTGAGGTCAGGGGCCTCTTTGGGGAACTCAAAAAAGACATATCACAGGTTACTGCCAGAGTGGATACCATTGAACAGACACAATCAGCAATCCAAACAGAAGTGAAAGTAAACTCCCAAGCAATAACACAGCAAAATTGAGCTATTAATTTTCTCCTAGACAAAATCGAAGACCTTGATAACCGTAATTGGAGAAATAATCTCCGCATCAGAGGTATCTCCGAATCGGTGGCTCCAACATCTTTAAATGGTTACCTTCAAGCCCTATTCAGGGTAATAAAAAACACCCCATCCTCCCCAGAAATCCAACTAGAGAGAGCACACAGGTCATTACGCCCCAGGCCACCTGCTAAGGCCCCACCAAGGGATGTGATTGTTCAATTTCTGAGTTTTGTTGACAAAGAGGAAATTGCCAGAAGGGCAAGAAACAAAGCCCCCCTAACATATGTTGGTATGCCTTTGCAGGTCTTTTCAGACCTATCGCCCGCAACATTGCAGAAGCGAAGAGAGCTCAGACACATAACAGAGACACTTAGACACCATAACATTTCTTACCGCTGGGGGTTTCCCCTAAGCATAATAGCTAGCGATAATGGACAGACGGCAGTCTACAGACAGAACATTACCTCCCAAGCTTCTACAAGACACTGGGAACTAAACACAACCTTGGAACCAACGTCTCATGCCCAGAAAATCCAAGACAAAATCATAGACATGAATGACATCTCCTATCAAGCGACCGAGACGGTCATCGAAAAGATGGCCAATCCAAACATTAGGCCTTCTGCCCCAACAGGACAGGTCCAGATGGAGGAAGAATGATCTACTGGGATACAAAAAGAGCAACTTATATTTCAAAGCCTGTTTGGCTGTCACAGCATTGACCTTTATACCCGTTTGATTATGAAAAACCGTTACACAGTTCACCGCAGCACTATTACTCTCTACGCCTCTGATCACGGAGGGCCATTCCCTTTTGGGTATCTAGGAGGACTCCAAAAGACGACATTCCAGAAACTCTTGTCTGACCCCCCTGAAGGGATGGGAATCGGCGACAGACAGATGAGTAGACAGTATTATATAGCCTTGAAATATTCACACTGTTACATGTTGTATAATTTATGTTTATGTTGTATTCTGTTCTTCACAGGCAAGGGGATATTTTCATCCATACTCTAGATCATGGTAATAGCGTGTCATACTAGCTAATAATACAACTATTTGTTGCCCCCCACACACACCCTCCAATACTGGAAGGCACAAGATAATTGAGTTGACGGATACATTAGACACCTCACTACAAAGCCATGCGACGAACAATAGATAACATAGATAGCAACCATGCTCAAGTGTAGAATAACTTTAACAGCTAGACTACACACATATAGGACAGTTTAGGGAAATAATATACTACACTCATCCGGCAAGGAGAAGCGGCCCAGGAACGCCGTTCCACAGCAACCCTCTACCCCAATACTGTTTTTTATGTTGCGATTATTGCAATTCTTTTTCATAGGCGAATGGAAAACCTTAGAACAAAATATATCAACATATTTAAAGAGCACATAGTTTAAGCTTACCAATCAGATAGGCAACGTTAGGACTCATTCCCCGTAATTCTTTGTTAGTGATCTAACTATTACTTGTTGTACTTGAATTTCTTTGTTTATACTGCAACTGTTAGTTGGAAGATATCCGCTGAATAGTGGAATATACTCCTTTGCAAAATTGTCACTGTATCATACTTTATTTGAACTTTAGATACTTGCAATTGGTGACTGAGTTGGGTGCGGGCGGCACCTAGTTTCCTTATCTCACCCAACCTACCCCATCTCCCATCCCTTTTCTATATAGTGAGTATTTAACTCCATCATGTACATACCCTATCCTACCTGGACATTTCTGGGTATATTATTTGCAATACAAAATGCCTGCTTTGGATAAAACCTAAACTATTACCTTCACCACAGTTAATGTCAAGGGCTTCAACACCCCACAAAAAAAGAAACATTGTACTTACACAAACAAAACTGCGTGATCATACTTTTTACAAGAAACAGACTTTACAAAAGGTAGGGAGCCAAAATGGCTGCATCACAAATACCCTACAGCATATTTCTCTTCCAGCCCCATAAAAAAAGGTGGAGTAGGTATTCTCCTTAGGAGAGACATACCCTTCCAAAGACTGCAGTTAGAGCATGACAGTGAAGGCAGGCTTCTAATCCTGACAGGACTGTTATATAATAGGCCTATTACTATAGTTAATGCTTATTTCCCTAACCAGGCACAAAATACATTTATGTGACAATTGTGGAGCAAAATTCTTGACCACAAAAAGGGCATGCTGCTTGTAGGGGGGGGTTAAACATCCCACTAGACCCAAGTGTAGATACCTATGGAGGCTCTTCACACATTCCGAAACGAGTCATCAAAAGTATCAATAACCAGCTTCGCACGTTAGCACTCCATGATACCTGGCGCATACTCCACCCCAACGCATTAGATTATACTTTTTATTCGCACCCACATAATACCTACTCACGTATTCACTACATACTGACCGACTCACTTACCTTGTCTCTGGTTAAAAACATACGCATACACCTGATTACCTGGTCTGACCATGCACCGGTTTCTTGTACCATAAACTAATCTAAAGTTAGATGATACTCTTCTTGACCATCCAATTATCAGCTCAGAAATAGAAAAGACTATGGCAGAATATTTCTTCATTAATGATGAGACTGACACATCCTACTTTAACATCTGGGAGGCGCATACATGTGTCATCATAGGAGAATTCCTAAAGCACAAAGCCAACCTCACTAAACAACACAGACTCAGATATGACTCCCTCTTAGATAAGATGCGAACACTGGAACTAGCACACACACAATCTCCAGATAATACCACCTTATTGACAGATTTAAAAAATACTAGAGCAGAATTAAACAAGTACATGCAACATGAATGTCAGAAACCGGCATTCACTCTTAAACAAAAATATTTTGAACAAGGGAATAAATTGGCCAACTTCTTGCCAGAGCAATACGAAGGAAACAAATCAAATCACATATACACACAGTTAAAAATAAAGAGGGAGTGGAAAAAAAGGATATTCCACACATACTACTCATCACTATATAATTTGGCAGGTAATCTTTCTCAACAACATACAAAAGAAACCAACAGAGACAATTTGACCAGGTACTTAGAGAACATGGACTTGCATACTCTGACAGACGATCAATCTCAAAAATTAGACTCTCCCATTGAGGTCAAAGAAATAAAGACAGTCATCCAAAACTTACCCATAGGAAAGAGTCCTGGACCGGACGGGTACAGTGCTAAATATTACAAAAAATACTCCCACATTCTAGCCCTCAAATTACAAAAGACGTTCAACTCACTGGACGAAAGTGGAGGCTTCCCTAAAACTATGCTGGAGGCTCATATTAGTGTGCTACCAAAGCTGGGAAAGTCCCCAAACGCTCCTCAGAATTATCGTCCTATTTCCCTACTAAATACAGATATAAACATTTTTGCCAAAATTTTAGCTGATAGGCTAAACCCCATACTTAATCAAATACCCTACCAAGTAGGCTTCATTCCCATTAGAGAAGCCAGGGACAATACCCTGAAGGTCCACCAGCTCATAACATATGCCCAAAACAATCACATTTCATTCTCCCTCATTTCCACTCATTTCCACTGATGCTGAAAAAGCCTTTTACAGGGTGGACTGGGATCTTCTCAGAGCTGCCCTGTCCAAATTTAATATAGGACAGAAGTTTATAGGTAAGGTATTCTCCTTATTTGCGGAACCCACTGCTAAAAACAAAGTCAATACACTACTTTCAGAGCCTTTTGACAATAGAAATGGCACCCGCCAGGGGTGTCCATTGTCCCCTATTTTATTTGCTATATCAATCGAAATTTTAGCCCACCAAATCAGACAGAACCCTCTTATAAGAGGTATACTCACAAAACATGCAGAATATAAGTTGGCGATGTACGACATTCTTCTCACTTTAACAGACATAAAAATATTGCTACCCTCCTTGTTGGAAACAATCAAGGAATATGGTGCGCATTCTAACTTCCATCTAAACTTGAATAAGTCGCAATGTTAAATATAAACACCCTATCACATACTATAGAGGGCCTAAGAGAAAATTGCCCCCTACGTACCCAGAACACACAATTAAAGTATTTAGGAATCTTTCTGACCACAGACGATCAGTCACTGTTCACAGCAAATTATAAACTACTACAAACAAATATCACCAGGGATTTATCTTGCTGGAAAAATAAACCACTCTCATGGATCGGGAGAATCCATGTAGTGAAGATGAACATACTACCCAGGATACTCTATCTCCTACAAACCTTACCAATCCCATTACCCAAGAACTACATAACACAAATGCAAGGAAACATAGAACACTTTATTTGTGGCTCCATCAAACCAAGAATTCCTAAAAAGAGTTTATATATGACTAGAGATAGGGGAGGGCTAGGAGTTCCAAATTTAGAGAGATATAGGCTTACAACAATCATAAAAAGACTCATAGACTGGTGTCATAATTCAGTTTATAAACAATGGATACTGCTGGATAGGGAGATACTTGGAATTCCCAACGTGGGTTGGTTAGGGTGGATCCACTCCTCCAATAGACCTACTATTATACACAATTACCCTCTCCTCACTGAGTTCTTTTCGCAATGGGACAAATTATTAGCAACAAGCACCCATGTCACATCCAGATCGTCTCCACTGACTCCTCTAACAAATAACCCTGAATTCCCTTTACTCCCCCCTCCCCCAGCAGGAATGATTCTAGCTATGCCCCCAAACTACCTACACATACATGGAAAAAGATCACTGAGAATGGAAAACGTAGCTCAAGACAAACACTTAAAGATAGAGAGGATTGGACCCCCTCTTCGTGGTACATCCATACACAATTATCTCACTATCTAAGCTCTCACAAACAAAAGAGAAACCTCATCAGACTCACAGCATTTGAATCTCTTTGCTCGCTACCCTTTATGCCCTGCCACACCATCTCTACCATCTATAAAATCCTATCATGCACAGGGACTGACGACATCCCCTCTTACTGCTACAAATGGTCAAAGGACCTAAGATGTGATATAAATATCAAAGAATGGGGAACATTTTTTAGACATCACTGGAGGGCATCGGTCTCAGCTAGAATACAGGTGATGAATTATAAATTTCTGTCTAGGTGATACAGAGACTACAAAAAATTTACAAACACACTAGCAACAAATGCTGGATTGTGGCGGGACTGATGTCCTCTTGCACATATGGGGGACTTGCCCTAGACTTGACCTCTATTGGAATAATATTATACTGCACATGGATAGAGTACTTTAGTCACAACTACCAACTAACCCGTACATCCTGTTCTTAAATAACCTTCCAAATCTCAAAAATGATGCTAAAACTTCCTTACTGTATATAATTATAAGTGGCACTAAAGTGTTGGTCCCACAGAGATGGAAATCTCAAAACGTACCTACAATAACTTTGTGGACAGACCAAGTCAACGCATTTGTCGGCGCATACTTGCCCTGGAAAGATATCACTTTCTTAGGGTAGCGAAAATAGAAACTCATGAGCAGATTCTTACGCTGTGGAATGCCTCTAAAGTTGGACGACCTGAAAAATAGATTCGGGAAATCTGTAACACACAAAACATAGAATTACCACTCCTCCGCTCCCACTACTCTATGCACCCACATGACGGCAACTCCCTTAACAAAGAACTTTATTTAAATGGTGCGTTGAGTTAACGCAGTACTCAACAGGACTATCAGACTCTATCACTAACACGGAAGGGACCTGAGAATGAGCAAAATCAATATACTAATGGTTACAATTGAATTGTATACTTTTCTCTGTATGTTTACGCAGAATAACCTTATTTCTTTGTATTGTATTTGATTCTTCAATAAAAGATAATTAAACCCCCCCCCAAAAAAAAAGCGTTTCTTTTTGTTTGTCTTTCTGTGTGTATATAAAAAGCTATGGAGGACTCTGATACTACATTAGAAGGTTCCGCTCCTTCTCTACTGATGAATAATTCCTGTTTATATTGTGAGGAGGCTGTGGTTTGCCCGCCTGCTCAATTTTTTTCCATTTGCTAAACACTGTTCTTAAGTCTAAGAAGGGCGACAAGCCTGCTAATACTCATAGCGCTATTAGCCCTTCTGAGCTATCTACTTCTCAGGAATCTGGGTCAGAGAAATTACTACCCTTTTTACATTACCGGCTCCACATGCAGTTCCCCACAGCTCAACTAATCCTCCATCTGGAGAGGGCCTTTTGCCAGTGGTGTCTGTGACCCTGAGTGCCTTACATCACTCTAACAAACGCAAGAGAAAGATTAAACATAGTTCTCCTGACCTAGAATCATCTAAATATCTGTCTGATTTATCTACTATATCCCAGTTATCCGAGGATTAGTTAACCTCTGTAGCACTGTGGAATCTGTTGGCGCTCTACAAATAACCGATAATAATAATAGCCTCAGTCTGAGACTTCAGTTTCTACACCTTCTTTAGCAGAGGAACCCTCCTTTAGATTTAAAATTGAGCATCTGCGTTTTTTTTCTACACTAGAGGTTCAAGAGGCTATGCTCCCTGAGGAACCTAAGATCCCTAAATTAGAAAGGGCTTATGATAGGAAAGTCCCTCTGACTTTTCCTGTGCCAGTTAAGATAGCGAACATTATTAGTAACGAATTTGAAAGAGTAGGAACTTATTTTTCCCCCTTGTCTACTTTTAAAAAGTTATTCCCAGTCCCTGACTCTCAATTAGATTTGTGGGACTCCATCCCTACGGTGGATGACGCTATCTCTATGCTGGCTAAGCATACTACTATCCCTCTGGAGGATAGTTCTTCTTTTAGAGAGCCTATGGATAAGAAAATGGAAACTTTTCTGAGGAAGATGTTTCAACATATGGGGTTTTTATTTCAACCAGCGGTAGCTGTAGCCGTGGTTGCTGGAGCAGCTACCTACTGGTGCGACACTCTGTCAGAGCTCATTGAGGTGGAGACTTTCCCTCGAGGATATTCAGGAGAGAATTAAAGCACAGAGAATTGCTAACTCCATCTGTGAAGTGAATATGCAGATTATTCGCATAAATTCAAAGGCTGCTGGCTTTGCAGTTCTAGCCCGCCTGGCTCTCTGGTTGAAGTCTTGGTCTGCAGAAATGACTTCTTAATCCAGACTCCTTTTTCTTCCCTTCAAGAGGAAGATTTTATTCAGTCCAGGGCTGGACTCCATTATCTCTACGGTTACCGGAGGGAAAAGTGCCTTCCTACCACAGGATAAGAAGAATAGGCCAAAGGAATGGCAACTGTCTAATTTTCGTTCTTTTCATGCTGACAAGTCACGACGACAGCAGTCCTCTTCCAAGTCTGAGCAGCCCAATAGTACTTGGAAGCCAACTCACTCCTGAAATAAGTCCAAACAGACTAAGAAACCCACCAAGAACAAATCGGCATGAAGGGGTGGCCCCGAATTCAGGATCAGATTGAGTAGGGGGCAGACTGTCTCTTTTTTTCAGATGCTTGGTTTCTAGATGTACAGGACCCTTAGGTCCTGGAGTTTGTATCTCAAGGATACAGAATAGGATTCAAGTCTCATCTGCCCAGGGGCAGATTCCTACTCTCCTGTCTACAAGACCAGAAAAGAGGGCTGCCTTCTTAGGCTGCGTACGGGATCCCAGTAGCTACAGCAGAAAGAGGTTTGGGGTTTTATTCAAACCTTTTCATGGTTCCAAAGAAGGAGGGAACTTTTCGTCCAATTCTGAACCTAAAGTGCCTAAACAAGTTTCTGAGTGTTCCCTCTTTCAAGAGGAAGACAATATGGTCAATCCTTCCTCTGGTTCAGGAAGGACAGTTTATAACTACAATAGAACTGAAGGATGCATACCTTCATGTCTCGATTCACAGGGAACATTTTCAGTTCCTGAGGTTTGCTTTTCGGGACCAGCACTTCCAGTTAATAGGTCTTCTGTTTGGCCTAGCTACTGCTCCAAGGATATTTACAAAGGTTCTGGGGGCTCTTCTAGCCATTGCCAGAACAAAAGGTATTGCAGCAGCGACTTACCTGGACGATATCTTGGTACAGGCACTATCTTTTTGTCTAGCGAAGAACATTTGGAGTCCCTTCTCAATCTTTTTGATCAAATGGATGGAAGATAAACTTGGAAAAGAGTTCCCTTACTCCAAGTTCAAGGGTGAATTTTCTGGGAACTATAATAGACTCCATATCCATGAGAATATTCCTCACAGATCAGAGACGTTGCAAGCTGATTTCAGCATGTCTTGCCCTCCAGGCCTCCTTGAGACCATCAGTGGCACAGTGTATGTCGGTAATCGAACTCATGGTGTCCTGCATGGACATCATTCCTTTTGCAAGATTCCATCTCAGACCCTTACAACTATGCATGCTGAAACAATGGAATGACAACCATTCAGATCTGTTTCAACAGATTGTGCTGGGCAGCCTGTCGAGAGACTCGCTCTCCTGGTGGCTCTGTCCAGATAATCTGCCAAAAGGCAAGTCTTTCTGGCTAGGGGGCCGTTTGGGGTGCCAAGAAGGCACAAGGTCTGTGGACTCAGGAGGAGTCCTCCCTTCCGATCAATATTTTTGAACTTCGGGCAATCTTCAATGCATTGAAGGCTTGGCCCCTTCTGGGTTTGTCCCAGTTTATCAGATTCCAATCAGACAATATAACCTCAGTTGGCTATACCCACCATTATGGGGAACGAGAAGTTCCTTGGTGATGAGAGAAGTATCTCAGATTGTAGAGTGGGTGGAGATTCACAAATGTACGCTGTCAGCGATCCACATTCCAGGTGTAGACAACTGGGAAGCGGACTTTCTCAGCAGGCAATCCTTTCACCCAGGGGAATGGTCTCTTCACCACGAGGTGTTTGCAGAGATATGCAGTGAGTGGAGGATGCCGGAGATAGATCTCATGGCATCCCGCCTCAATACCAAGCTACCCAGGTACGGGTTGAGGTCAAGGGATCCTCAGGTGGAACTGATAGATGCCCTATCTTTTTCCTCCATTACTGCTTTCCCTCGTGTGGTGGCTCGCATCAATGGGGGAAGCGTAAGGGGCAGAAGGCTACTACAACTTCTCTATCTTTCTGGTTGAGAAGTGTCATCGGCTTAGCTTATGAGACAGTGGGATGACAGCCTCCTGAGAGGATAACAGCTTATTCCACTAGAGCAGTGGCTTCCTCTTGGGCTTTTAAGAATGAAGCATCAATGAATCAGATTTGTAAGGCGGCTACCTGGTCCTCCTTACACACTTTTTCTAAATTTTACAAGTTTGATGTGTTTGCTTTGGTTGAACCAGCTTTTGGGAGAAAAGTTTTGCAGGCTGTGGTGCCCTCAGAATAGGGTTCACCTCTTTTTTCTGTTCCCTCCCATCTTTCATTAAATGTCCTCTGGAGCTTGGGTATAGTTTTCTCAACAGTGGAATTAAGTTGTGGACTCTCCCTGCCTTATGGAAGAAAAACTTAATTTATGCTTACAAGATGAATTCCTTTCCTTCCTGGCCGGGAGAGTCCACGACCCTGCCTGTAATTTATTTATTTTTGATGGGCGGCTCCCTTTTTATATTATTTCTTCTGGCACCTTTTATACCCTGATGTTTCTCCTACTTTTCCTTGTTCCCTCGGCAGAATGACTGGGGGATAGGGGAAGTAGGAGGGATATTCAAGCCTTTGGCTGGGGTGTCTTTGCCTCCTCCTGGTGGCCAGGTGTTTTTTTTCCCAACAGCAAGGAAGGAAGTCATGGACTCTCCCTGCTAGGAAGGAAAGGAATTTATCTGGTAAGCATAAATTATGTTTTATATTTTCATTTCCATGTCTGCTCTTTTTTCTTCCAAGCATATTCTATTATGGGATATCTCATACTGATATTGATGTCTATATACATGCTGTAAGGGGTTAATTCAAGGTATTTGCATATCAGGATGGGCATAACAATTTTTTCTTTTATCCTATGGGATTTGAGGTTACCTGTTTTAAAGTAGAGGTTAAGTGCAGCCCATTAGGCTATGATTACAGCAGTTAGCCGAAAAACATAAGCCAATGGTGCTACGCCCTTCTGATGCTATTTATGTTCCCTCCTGGAGTCTTTTAAATTTTTGGAATAAAATTTGTTTGTTTTATCAAGCAAAGTCCTCTTCTTCTCCTTTGAATCCTTTATATACTTTGCCACAGGTGAATTATTTAGCACTTTAGGTGTCTTTGATTCATTATTCACAAAGTGGCTATGTACTAGTTTATCTTTTAATTAGGAGGCCTTTTTAGCTGTTAGTAAAGGATAATCAACTACTACTTTGTGTATATCCTTGTCCAAAGTCAGTATGTGCCAATGTTTTGCAAGGATCTCATCTGTTATTATATGTAGTGATCGTTCTTATATTGTTATCATCTGGTTTATCCTGATGTTTATACAGAAGGGAATCTCTTGGAGTTTGTTGGGCCCTTTTAAAACCTGTTTTTAGCCATTTCTGGCCATAACCGCAAGATAGGAAACAACCTTTAAAGTCATCAGCATGCTTTCTAAAAAAAGTATCTTCTGGACAGTCTTGTTTATGTATTAAATAATACCCTATTGGGATTCCTTTTATTTGGGCAGGGGGGTGATGACTAGATGCTTCTAGAATGGTATTTGCAGCTGTTAGTTTGCAAAAAACTTTCAGTTTTGATAGAATTACAATCTTTATGCAGTCACAAATCCAAAAACAAGATTTCATTCTGGCTATATTCATATGTGAATTTTAAATCCCATATATTCACATTCACCCTCCCATAGCAATAAAATGTCATCAATGAAGCAAATACAAAATTGTATAATTCTTTCAAATTAAGTGGGTGTGTCCATGACCATATCCCATTTGCCTAAATATAAGCATAAATATTTGGTGTGCTCAACAGGCCTCCATGGCAGTGCCAAGGATTTGTCTGTGGTATTTGGAATCAAATTTGAAATAGTTCCTTTCCAAACAAATCTCAACAGTTTTATAACAAATGTTGTGTGTTCATCAAATTGGGCTCTGATTTAGGTTAAAATTTGATGCCAAATATATATATATGTTTTCTTAGGTAAAATATATATCTATACCTATATATAATCATGTACATATATAGGTATAAATATATAATTGTGCAAAAATATATCAGATATATATATTTAAATATCTTTTTAAGAATAAATAAAACATATTCTGCTATGTGCAGAACATTAGATTTTAAAATATGCAATATTATCTTCTTATGTTGAGCTTTTAAATAACCAAGATCGTCTTTACGTGACTTGTGAGTGTTAAAGGGACGCTTAAGTCCAAATTAAACTTACTTGATTCAGATAGAGCATGCAATTTACTTCCATTTACAAAATGTGCACAGTCTTTTTATAGTTACACTTTTTTGAGTCACCAGCTCCTACTGAGCATGTGCAAGAATTCACAGACTATACGTAGATGTATTTGTGATTGGCTGATCACTGTCACATGATACAGGAGGAGTGGAAATAGACATAACTTTGACATTTGTCAGAAAAAAAATCTACTACTCGTTTGAAGTTCAGACATAGGGGCCAATTTATTAAAGTGCGGGCGGACATGATACGATGTAGTGTATCATGTCCGCCGCACATCGATAAATGCCGACAGCATATCATTGCACAAACAGTTCTTGTGAATTGCTTGTGCAATCCAGCCCCCTGCAGATTTGCGGTCAATTGTCCGCTAGCAGGGGGTTTCAATCAGCCCAATCGTATAGGATCGGCGGATTGACGTCTGCAACCTCAGAGCACGCGGACAAGTTATGGAGCAGTGGTCTTTAGACCGCTGCTTCATAACTGCAGTTTCTGGCGAGCCTGAAGGCTTGTGTGGAAATGGGCATCAAGCTCCATTCGGAGCATTGTCTTGTTATCATGCGTTTGTTGATTATGTAAATCGACAGTATTTACTGGTCCTTTAATTTTTTTCAACATTTTTGACTCCAGTGAAGTCTATGGGGAATGTGATTTGGCGAGAGTGCATAATTTTTAATTTTAACTCGTAAGTGTGCAAATCTCCAAATGAAAAATAATTACTTCTAGCGGATTTAACGCTCAAACGCAAGCACAAACTACTGCTCCACTCCTAATCTAGCCCTAATAGGATTTTTACTGTGTACTTAAATTTGCATTTTGCTTGCATGCTGAACATTTCTGGTGGGCCAATTACAAGAGGTATATGTGCCCCAATTACCAGCTAGCTTCCAGTGGTCCATTGCTGCACTTGAGCCTTCCTAGGATTGCTTTTCAGCAAGGGATACAAAAAGAGCCAATCAAACTTAAAAAACGAATAAATTGAATTTGTAAATCATTTTTTACTTTAACATCATAAAACTGTTTAATGCAATGTTCTTCAAATCATTAAAGCGACACAAATGAAAATGAAACCTTCATCATTTAGATAGAACATGCAATTTTAGAGGGACATGAAACCCAAATATTTTCTTTCATGATTCATATAGAGGATAAAATTGTAAACAACATTCCAAATGACTTCTATTATTTTATTTATTTATTTCGGCCTAGATTTAGAGTTTTGCGGCCAAAGGTGTGCGTTAGCTACGCATGTTTTTTTTCCCCCGCACCTTTTAAATAACGCTAGTATTGAGAGTTCTCTGAAGGGCTGCATTAGGCTCCAAAAAGGGAGCGTACAGGCATATTTACCGCCACTTCAAATCTCAATACCAGCGTTGCTTACGGTAGCGGCTAGCTTGAAAAACGTGCTTGTGCACGATTCCCCCATAGGAAACAATGGGGCAGTTTGGGCTGAAAAAAAACCTAACACCTGCAAAAAAGCAGCTTTCAGCTCCTAACGCAGCCCCATTGTTTCCTATGGGGAAACAGTTTCTAAGTCTGCACCTAACACCCTAACATGTACCCCGAGTCTAAACACCCCTAATCTTACACTTATTAACCCCTAATCTGCCACCCCCGCTATCGCTGACCCCTGCATATTATTATTAACCCCTAATCTGTGACTCCGTACACCGCCGCAACCTACATTATACCTATGTACCCCTAATATGCTGCCCACAACATCGCCGACCCCTATATTATATTTATTAACCCTTAATCTGCCCCCCCCAATGTCGCCGCTACCTTACCTACATTTATTAACCCCTAATCTGCCGACCGGACCTCGCCGCCACTATAATAAATGTATTAACCCCTAAACCGCCGCACTCCCGCCTCGCAAACCCTATAATAAATGTTATTAACCCCTAATCTGCCACCCCCGCTATCGCTGACCCCTGCATATTATTATTAACCCCTAATCTGTCGCTCCGTACACCGCTGCAACCTACATTATACCTATGTACCCCTAATATGCTGCCCACAACATCGCCGACCCCTATATTATATTTATTAACCCTTAATCTGCCCCCCCCCCAATGTCGCCGCTACCTTACCTACATTTATTAACCCATAATTTGCTGACCGGACCACGCCGCTACTCTAATAAATGTATTAACCCCTAAAGCTAAATCTAACCCTAACCCTAACACCCCCCTAAATTAAATATAATTTTATTCTAACGAAATAAATTAAATCTTATTAAAAAAATTAATCCTATTTAAAGCTAAATACTTACCTGTAAAATAAACCCTAATATAGCTACAATATAACTAATAATTACATTGTAGCTATTTTAGGATTTATATTTATTTTACAGACAACTTTGAATTTATTTTAACCAGGTACAATAGCTATTAAATAGTTATTTACTATTTAATAGCTACCTAGTTACAATAATTCCAAAATTACCTGTAAAATAAATCCTAACCTAAGTTACAATTAAACCTAACACTACACTATCAATAAATTAATATACTAAACTACCTACAATTACCTACAATTAAATCATCTAAACTAAATTACAAAAAAACCCCCACTAAATTACAGAAAATAAAAAAAGATTACAAGAATTTTAAACTAATTACATCTACTCTAAGCCCCCTAAAAAAATAACAAAGCCCCCCAAAATAAAAAAATGCCCTACCCTAACCTAAAATAAAAAGTTAACAGCTCTATTACCTTACCAGCCCTTAAAAGGGCTTTTTGCGAGGCATGCCCCAAAGAAATCAGCTCTTTTGCCTGTAAAAAAAAATACAATACCCCCCCAACATTACAACCCACCACCCAAATACCCCTAATCTAACCCACCCAAACCCCCTTAAAAAACCTAACACTAAGCCCCTGAAGATCTTCCTACCTTGTCTTCACCCAGCCGGGTACCATACGATCCGTCCAGAAGAGGGTCCGAAGTCTTCATCCTATCCGGCCAGTAGAGGTCCTCCAGAGGGTCGGAAGTCTTCATCCAGGCGGCATCTTCTTTCTTCTTCCATCCGGAGCGGAGCGGGTCCATCTTGAAGCAGCCAGCACGGATCCATCCTCTTCTAACGACGTCCTAACACCGAATGAAGGTTCCTTTAAGGGACGTCATCCAAGATGGCGTCCCTCGAATTCCGATTGGCTGATAGGATTCTATCAGCCAATCGGAATTAAGGTAGGAAAAATCTGATTGGCTGATTGAATCAGCCAATCAGATTCAAGTTCAATCGGATTGGCTGATCCAATCAGCCAATCAGATTGAGCTCGCATTCTATTGGCTGATCGGAACAGCCAATAGAATGCGAGCTCAATCTGATTGGCTGATTGGATCAGCCAATCCGATTGAACTTGAATCTGATTGGCTGATTCAATCAGCCAACCAGATTTTCCCTACCTTAATTTCCGATTGGCTGATAGAATCCTATCAGACAATCGGAATTCGAGGGACGCCATTATGGATGACGTCCCTTAAAGGAACCTTCATTCAGTGTTAGGACGTCGTTAGAAGAGGATGGATCCGCGCCGGCTGCTTCAAGATGGACCCGCTCCGGATGGAAGAAGATAGAAGATGCCGCCTGGATGAAGACTTCCGACCCTCTGGAGGACCTCTTCTGGCCGGATAGGATGAAGACTTCGGACCCTCTTCTGGACGGATCGGATGAAGACTTCGGACCCTCTTCTGGACGGATCGGATGGTACCCGGCTGGGTGAAGACAAGGTAGGAAGATCTTCAGGGGCTTAGTGTTAGGTTTTTTAAGGGGGGTTTGGGTGGGTTAGATTAGGGGTATGTGGGTGGTGGGTTGTAATGTTTGGGGGGTATTGTATGTTTTTTTTACAGGCAAAAGAGCTGATTTCTTTGGAGCATGCCCCGCAAAAAGCCCTTTTAAGGGCTGGTAAGGTAATAGAGCTGTTAACTTTTTATTTTAGATTATGGTAGGGCATTTTTTATTTTGGGGGGCTTTGTTATTTTTTTAGGGGACTTAGAGTAGGTGTAATTAGTTTAAAATTCTTGTAATCTTTTTTTATTTTCTGTAATTTAGTGTTTGTTTTTGTAATTTAGTTTAGTTGATTTAATTGTAGGTAATTGTAGGTAGTTTAGTTAATTATATTGTATTGATAGTGTAGTGTTAGGTTTAATTGTAACTTAGGTTAGGATTTATTTTACAGGTAATTTTGTAATTATTGTAACTAGGTAGCCATTAAATAGTAAATAACTATTTAATAGCTATTGTACCTGGTTAAAATAAATTCAAAGTTGCCTGTAAAATAAATATAAATCCAAAAATAGCTACAATGTAATTATTAGTTATATTGTAGCTATATTAGGGTTTATTTTACAGGTAAGTATTTAGCTTTAAATAGGATTAATTTTTTTAATAAGATTTAATTTATTTCGTTAGAATAAAATTATATTTAATTTAGGGGGGTGTTAGGGTTAGGTTTAGACTTAGCTTTAGGGGTTAATACATTTATTAGAGTAGTGGCGAGGTCCGGTCTGCAGATTAGGGGTTAATACTTGAAGTTAGGTGTTGCAGATGTTAGGGAGGGCAGATTAGGGGTTAATAAAATTTATTATAGGGTTTGCGAGGCGGGAGTGCGGCGGTTTAGGGGTTAATACATTTATTATAGTGGCGGCGAGGTCCGGTCGGCAGATTAGGGGTTAATAAGTGGGGCTGCCCCTTTTTTACGATCTGAGTATTTTTGCCGTCATAGACGTGTTGCTTTTGGTTTTATAAAACCGCACCATTTACATTTAGAGGATCTTTGATATAATCTTTTTAGGTGTTTATTTGAACCTTATTCAATATTAGCCCTCTGCATGTCATTTTATTTCATTTGTGATATATTCATATTTGATATATGCGATAATCTTATTGTATTTGATGCCAGCATCTTTTAAATATTTGTTTGATTTTATTATATAAACAATTTTCTTTGTACTACCCTATGTGTATTATTTCACTTTTTATATATTTAATTCACTATAGTATATATAGCTTCCACACTAGTTTTTAAATAGGACATTTCCCCCCATTGTATATATCTTACACTGATTATAAGTAGTGATGTCGCGAACTGAAAATTTTCCGTTCACGAACTGCGAACGCGAACGTCCACAACTGTTCGCGAACGGGCGAACCGGACGAACCGCCATTGACTTCAATAGGCAGGCGAATTTTAAAACCCACAGGGACTCTTTCTGGCCACAATAGTGATGGAAAAGTTGTTTCAAGGGGACTTACACCTGGACTGTGGCATGCCGGAGGGGGATCCATGGCAAAACTCCCACGAAAAATTACATAGTTGATGCAGAGTCTGGTTTTAAGCCATAAAGGGCATAAATCACCTAACATTCCTAAATTGTTTGGAATAACGTGCTTTAAAACATCAGGTATGATGTTGTATCGATCAGATAGTGTAAGGGTTACACCCGCTTCACAGTGACAGACCAAACTCCCCGTTTAAAGGGACAGTCTACACGAGAATTTTTATTGTTTTAAAAGATAGATAATCCCTTTATTACCCATTTCCCAGTTTTGCATAACTAACACATTTATAATAATATACTTTTAACCTCTGTGATAATCTTGTATCTAAGCCTCTGCAAACAAGCAGACTGATGTTTCACAGTCAAAAAAGTGTGTTTTTTAAAATTATTTACACTACTGTTACACCATATATGAGTGGTGGCACTGGGCAAGTGGGCCTGGCACACACGCTGGCAGGCAGGCAACTGCAATTAGATTACACTAGCAGACTGATATTTCACAGTCAAAAAAGTTTTTTTTTTTAAAATTATTTACACTACTGTTACACCAGATATGAGTGGGGGCACTGGGCAAGTGGGCCTGGCACACACGCTAGCAGGCAGGCAACTGCAATTAGATTACACTAGCAGACTGATGTTTCACAGTCAATTTTTTTTTTTTATTTTTTTGAATAATTTTTTATTGAGGTAATAAAAATAACAGCAAAACAGATAACATGTCCAGACACATATCCAGGTTAATAATAGCGATGGTACAGATCTCCAACAAATGATAGAACTAGTACATTGAAATACCAATATTGCCCTTGTAAACATATCTAAATCACGGCGGAGCTATGGAGTAACATTCAAAAACTATTATTATACAAAATGTTATATTCAAAAGTAATAGAGTGACTCTTGAGACAGGCAATGATCTAATATCTGTGGTTGTGATCAGAAGTTATATGGTGATTGGGATTAACCAGAGAGGGAAGTGGTGTACGGCAAAAATGAGTGACTGGAACACATCAGAACGAAACCTCATTTTATATTATGGGAGGGGGAAAGGAAATTCAGCAGGCAACAGCCTCTCGAAGATGGAGAGGGGAAGGGGGGAGGAGGGGGACGGGGCCAACCGGGGAGGCTGTTTGTCAGAGCTCTGTGCCTTTGAGCTTTTGTGTGGAGGACAAATACGGGTAGTTCCCTGAGGTGGATATGCACAAGAGGGGGTATTTGTGTATGTGGAGAGCAGAGGGCTACTGCATAGACCCCACTCCTGGGGAGATGCCAGCTATAGGCGATGTGGGTAAAAGGAGAATGGATATGACCCGCAGGTAATAAATGCCAGCGGGAAAGGGAGGAAAGGGGTCAGACGAGAGCCCTAGATGGAAATAACATGACAACTGAAAAGAAATATCAACTGCCTCTGCGAGACCTTGGATAAGATGATACTAACTAACATGTGATACATACAACCTATATTCATGGTATAATTTGGGGTTTGTGAAATGAGAAAGGGAGAAAAATATATACTGTTACCCCTGTTTTCAGGTTGTACTAAAATTAACTAATGCTTAGCTATCTTAAAGGTGGCTGTGGATCGTGTAGCTGGAAGAGCTCGACTTGAGTTCTGGGCGTTGAAAGATATGCAATGGAGTTTACTTACAAAAAGGGGGCATGGCCAGCGCATAATTATAAGTCGTCAGCCTGCCAGGGTGCCTGGCTTATAGACTGTTAGATTCCTCCAATAGATACGTATAGATCTCTATGATAAAATATACCGGGGTATAGCATCAATTGTACAACGCAGCATAGTAGCTGACAATCACTATTATATAAGGAACAGTCATATATGTCATGTTTAAGATTGCATTATAGTTTTGAAAACAAAAACAAAAGAGCTCGAGAGGTTGCCTTGCAATGAGTTATATAGGCTATGGCAAGGGGAGTATGTGGGGATGGGCTTTTTTATCTCAAAATAAAGATAACGTAAATATTGATCAAGAGTTTATCCCATGTCAGACCTAAACAAAGGTAGCATGGGGTCTTTGTGTATTCTACATACTCCACTTTTCAGGTGGTTAACGAGAGTAACTTAGCGCCTATAGAGAAATAAAAAAAATAAAAAAAACCTTAGTGCAGAGAAAAGGGTATTTTGATGAGAAGAAACTCTTATAGCAGGCATAGGGAATGAACTATAACTAAATAGATAGCTGCGCTCATGTGCAGAAGATAATATAAGCATATCTATAGTATCTAAAAAATGTAAATAGGTGTTGTCATCCAAATAATTCAATAGTAGTATATAAAACAATAGGATCACACAGGCACAAGCCTCACATAGCATAATTGTTACTTATAACTAAGGCCATTAACATAAGAAATGTTATTGAATCACATAGGAAGCACCATTTCAACTAAGGAGTGGTCAAGTCTGAACAACTAATCTGATTACATAAAGGTCTGTTTATATATGTGAAAATTTACTAAGCTTCATTTTCAGGCTGTGCAGACTGCCATGTAGTGAGCGCTAAAAATGAACATGAAAGAGCACACATAATGCATTAACATAAATACTCATCTCTACGCTGCTATAAACGGTATGTTCTACTGAATGCTAAAACTTAATAGGTCCGTCAGACTATACACATTTCTGGAGCAGTCTCGCACAAAGGGAAACAAGTAGCGTATAGACAGAAAGGAATAGCCAGATGTTGAAAATAAAGACTACGAACCATGTCCAATGATGTCCAATAATAACATTTCTCAGGGGTATGTGCTCAGTCTGTAGCATCAACAGTTAAGTTTTCATATATGACCGAGTCTCTAATATATTATTATTAAGCAACAAGTCTCTGCTACTGCTGCTGGAAGTTGGTGAGTAGCCTGAGAGCAGACATATACAGATTAGCTGATACCTTCAGCCCCAGGATGTAAGTAGGGACACGAGTGCAGCGCCTGTCTAGATTGCTGGCTGGACCAACGTCCGGTACTGCTGTCTTGTAGTAGGGTGTCCTGGATGTATCGCGGACTGATATCTGCATGGCTCCCTGCCAGGTTCCCGATTGAGAGCAGAAACCTCCGGCGCATTATGGCGTGCCTGATCTGCTGAGGTTGGGCTATGAACTGAAGCTCAAGTCTAATGCCGGTCAGACTGAATGAAGCTGTTTTAAATGCCCTGTGTGTGTTGCCACCTGGCATGTCAGTCCGTGGGCTGTAGGATGAGACCCCCGGGTCATATCCAGGAGGAGGCTCAGCTGAGCGGTCAGATGTATCACCGGTGCTACTTTGAAGAGAAGGGTGGACTGTGACCTCAGATGTCTCCCGGACTGGTGGCTGGTGAAATAACAGTGCTGCTAGCTTGTCTCTGAAAGCGGCAAGGTTCTGCTGTAGCTCATTATGATGCATTTGAAGGGACTCCATTCTGCTTTAAGATGGCGCTTCACGCCCTTATAGTCAAACCCTTCGTGCCGGCTTCAGGGAGTGTTCTGTTATGAAATTCACTTTTAGTACTCCCAGCATACAGATGATAATGTAGGCACAAGGGAAACTTGAGGAGCTCCAGAGATGCACGTACGTTCACATTGCTAGTTGGCCCCGCCCCATTTTTTTTAATTTTTTTTTTTTAATTATTTACACTACTGTTACACCAGATTTGAGTGGTGGCACTGGGCAAGTGGGCCTGGCACACACGCTGGCAGGCAGGCAACTGCAATTAGATTACACTAGCAGACTGATGTTTCACAGTCAAAAAAGTTTTTTTTTTTTAATTATTTACACTACTGTTACACCAGATATGAGTGGTGGCACTGGGCAAGTGGGCCTGGCACACACGCTAGCAGGCAGGCAACTGCAATTAGATTACACTAGCAGACTGATGTTTCACAGTCAAAAAAGTTTTTTTTTTTTTAATTATTTACACTACTGTTACACCAGATATAAGTGGTGGCACTGGGCAAGTGGGCCTGGCACACATGCTGGCAGGCAGGCAACTGCAATTAGATTACACTAGCAGACTGATGTTTCACAGTCAAATTTTTTTTTTTTTTAATTATTTACACTACTGTTACACCAGATATGAGTGGTGGCACTGGGCAAGTGGCTTGGCAGGCAAGCAACTGCAATTAGATTACACAGGGAAAAAAATGATGTTCTAGCCCTAAAAAGGGCTTTTTGGGGTGCTGTCCTTACAGCAGAGATCAGATGAGTCCTGCAGGACTGTAGTGTACACTGAATACACTAGCCTAGCTATCAATTTCCCTATAAAATCACCAGCAGCTACACTGTCCCTCCTCTCACTAAGAATGCAGCTTCCGAATGAATCTAAAATGGCTGCTGTCCAGGAGCTGGGAGGGTCTGGGAGGGAGTGTCTGCTGCTGATTGGCTGGAATGTGTCTGCAGACTGTGGGATACAGGGTCAAAGTTTACTCAATGATGACGAATAGGGGGCGGATCGAACATCGCATATGTTCGCCCACCGCGGCGAACACGAACAAGCTATGTTCGCCGGGAACTATTCGCCGGCGAACAATTCGCGACATCACTAATTTTAAGTGTGTTTTGCCTAATATTGCTATCTGTACACAGTTAGCTTACCTTTTGAGCGCTTACCCTCCTTGTCTATACATTAGATGTTGATAGCATTGGCTGTTTATGTGCATACATTTGTGAGGGGGAAGACTGATCTTTTAAAGTGTGGCTATTTTGTTATTGACCTGATGTTGCATGATATAGCCTCTCTGCGATCCTAATTTTAAATGATCATACACTAAAAAAATGTATGAATAATAAATTACCTAAACTTTATAAATCTTTGTACAGCTGCTCCTCCTCCTTAAAGGGAAAATCTAGTCAAAATTACACTTTCATGATTCAGATAGGGCATGTAATTTTAAACATCTTTCAAATTTACTTTTATCATCAAATTTACTTTGTTATCTTGGTATTCTAAGTTTAAAGCTAAACCTAGGTAGGCTCATATGCTAATTTCTTAGACCTTGAAGGCCGCCTCTAATCTGAAAGCATTTTGAAAGTTAGTTCATGTGTGTCATATGGAAAACATTGAGCTCACGCAAGTGGAGTTACTTAATGGGACATGAAACCCAAACATTTTCTTTCATGATTAAGGTAGAACATACAATTTTAAACAACTTTCCAGTTTACTTCTATTATCAAAGTTGCTTCATTCTTTTGGTATCATTTGTTGAAGGAGCAGCAATGCACTACTGGCTTCTAACAGAACACATAGGTGAGCCAATGATAATTGGTATATATATGCAGTCACTAATCAGCAGCTAAAACCTAGGTTTTTTGCTGCTCCTGAGCTTAACTAGATAAACCTTTCAGCAAATGATAACAAGAGAAGGCAGCAAATTAAATATTAGAAGTAAATTGGAAAGTTGTTTAAAATTGTATGATCTGTCTGAATCATGATGGTCTAATTATGACTTTACTGTCCCTTTAAGAGAGGGCACTGATTGACAAAGATGCAAGTCTGTTAAAATAACTGAAATAAGGGGCAGTCTGCAGAGGCTTAGATACAAGGTAATCACAGAAGTAAAAAGAATATTAATATAACCGTGTTGGTTATGCAAAACTGGGGAATGGGTAATGAAGAGATTATCTATCGTTTTAAAAAATAAAAATTCTGGAGTAGACTGTCCCTTTAAGTGTAAATATTTAGTTCCATAAAGCAGTATTGTAACCTAGATTTCTTTCTCTGACAAGACCAATTAGGGACATTTATGAATGAGTCACTAGAGTGTGCCACCAATGACTGTGTGGAATATAGCAGTGTTAAATCTAAAGTCTACACTTTTACATTTACACTTTTATTTTATACGTTGTAGTGTATCATGTCTGTCAGACATCTCTGAATCCACGCTGTCGGCATTTAACATTGCACAAGCAGTTCTGGGGAACTGCTTGTGCAATGCCACCCCCTGCAGATTCACGGCCAATTGGCTGCTAGCAGGGGGTGTCAATCACCACAATCGTATAGGATCGGGCGGATTTATGTCCGCAGCCTCAGAGGCAGCGGACCAGTTAAGGAGTAGCGGTGCTTGAACCAGGGGCGTATTTAGGTTTTGTGCTGCCCTAGGCACTCAAAATTCTGCTGCCCCCCTCCCCCCACTAGGTTTTAGGCCTTTTTTGGTCATAATATTTTTTTAGTCAGGGTGTAATGGGACTTTTTTTTTTCATGGCACTGCAAAACACTTGAATATACTTGGATATATATATATATATATATGTACCATTTATGTGTGTGCACTGTGCATGTATATGTACATTACATATATATATATATATATATATATATATATATATATATATATATGTATATTTAATGTACATATATACATGAACAGTACTGCACACATATATATATATATATATATATATATATATATATATATATATAGTGTGTGTGTAATATGCTTTATTTATATCCTACTACTATACATGTTTTATTGCCACTTGCAAGCAACAATATAAAGGACCCTACCCTCCAATCTCATTCCAGTGTTATCTTAAGAGAGTGAGTATATTAACTAAGCTTTGGAGAGAGAGTAGTCTCATGGTTTAGGGTTTGGATAGTTTTTGATCCCAAATTTCACACTTCACCTTCGTTAGGCATAGTGTGGAGCATAGTCAATAGCACAGGAGCTGTGACAGATAAGCGATTATACCTAAACAGATAGAGTGTGTGTGTATTTATACACATTTATATACATATATATCATATTATAGTCACACAAGTAGAAACCTAGCTATAATATAAGAATTTGAGCACACAAAGCTCCAGACTCATCACTTCACTCAGCTGTGTATAAAGGTCACGCCGTGTAAATATAAACAAAAGCACGTGGGTACACAAAAATCACATAACGTTATTTATTTACCTTTGAGCTCCTCTCCCTGATCAATTTACTGTCTCCCCCCTCAACAAGTCCAAGTCGTCGCCTGTATGTTTATATTCGCCTAGGGCTGATGTTGATGACATCGATAAGTGTCAAGGAAAAGTCCCCGGTATGGATAGGGTTAAACGGGCGTGGCTGTTCCTATGGGTGTTTAGTGCACACAGGTTAGGAAGCCAATGCGTGTCTCATATATATCATTTCGCAAGGAAGTCAGCCCAGGGAGTGAAACGATTTTTATTAATCGTATTGTCTGATTCGATAAAAAAAAAAAGTTTCCTTTATAATAGCCGTTTATATATATAATTTATCCAGCCATGAAAGCCCGAGCATCCTTTACAATTGGTTGAATCATAGGGTAAATTTGTGTCTGAGTGCTGCCTGCATAGACCTTGCAAAGCAGCAGTTAGCTCCGGACTCACTGCAGCTTTGCGAGGTATACGCTCCATCATGCTATGTACTAAGGAAATTAAATATGGCAGTGGCAGCTGCCATTACAGGTGCTTTGCTAAGCTTTGTAGCTAGCCTGATAGCCTGATTGGACCGAAGTCAGAGAGTGCCTTAATTTCCTTAGTCATAGCATGATGGAGCGTATACCTCGCAAAGCTGCAGTGAGTCCGGAGCTAACTGCTGCTTTGCAAGGTCTATGCAGGTAGCACTCAGACACAAATTTACCCTATGATTCAACCAATTGTAAAGGATGCTCGGGCTTTCATGGCTGGATAAATTATATATATATATAAACGGCTATTATAAATGCAATCCGTCCCTGGGAGCCCAAGTGAGCAATCACTCTACTACCTACCTCATCCTCCTCAAGTCAAGTCTGATCCGATCAGGAGCTTCGTTTAAGGCATCTGTTTTCCTGTGTAGTAGTGTATGTAGTAGTGTAAGTAGTATGTAATTGACACTACTATACAGAATGTTTTCCTGTGTAATATTGCGCGCAGCACAGGCTTCTCTAATTACAGGAAGAGCCGGTGGTGTGAGGAGAAGAGTGGCCGCCGTTACAGTTGCTTTGCTAAGCTTTGTAGCTAGCCTGATAGCCTTGTAGCTAGCCTGATTGGACCATCAGGTTATCAGGCTAGCTACAAAGCTTAGCAAAGCAACTGTAACGGCGGCCACTCTTCTCCTCACACCACCGGCTCTTCCTGTAATTAGAGAAGCCTGTGTGGCGCACAATAGTTTTAAAGCCAAATCAGGAGCTTTGCTTAAAGGCACGCTGCTGCTTCTTCAGTCCAATCAGGCAGGCTAGATAGTAGCATCAAAGCAGTTGCAGTGGCGGCTCTTCCTGTCTGTAGAGAAACCCGCGCGCAATATTAGTTACAGCCTCTGCACAGGAAAACAGATGTGATCATGTGAAAAATAGTGCACACACTCCCTAGAAAAATGCCGCCCCCCAGAATCTGTCGCTCTAGGCACCGGCCTTGTTGGCCTATGCAATAATACGCCCCTGGGTGCTTCATAACTGCTGTTTCCGGCGAGCCTGAAGGCTCGCACAGAAACAGGGGCATCAGGGGCCCCATGGACTGAAAAGTTTGCTTGTTTTTTAAATGTAGTAGTCATCTGTGCTCAGGGGACCTGGATTTTTCATAAATAAAAAGAGAGAAGCGCTCAACCTAGGAATGAACAATAGCATAATAGCCTGTTCTATGGCTAGTTACCACCAAAGAAGCAACCTCTTTTTGCTCAACATGTGCCTTTCACAGAGAACTTTCCTGTAGCATATCAGTCTGATCCTGACTTCACAGTACAGTCCAGCACCGAAATACCAGGCAATCCCTCTCTGAATGAGAGAAACAGCAAAACCCCAGACGTACATTTCGGCCTATTGTGGGCCTCGTCAGTGAAGTGCAGCCATATCCCTCTAGGCACACTGAGCAATGGGTCCACGTCTGGATTCCCGCATCACACTTAGGGAGACTTCCCTAAGTGTCATAATTTGCATAAATAAAAAGAGAGAAGCGCTCAACCTAGGAACGAACAATAGCATAATAGCTTGTTCTATGGCTAGTTACCACCCTAGAAGCAGCCTCTTTTTGCTCAACATGTGCCTTTGACAGAGAAGAACTTTCCTGTAGCATATCAGTCTGATCCTGACTTCACAGTACAGTCCAGCACCGAAATACCAGGCAATCCCTCTCTGAATGAGAGAAACAGCAAAACCCCAGACGTACGTTTCGTCCTATTGTGGGCCTCGTCAGTGAGGTGCAGCCATATCCCTCTAGGCACACTGAGCAATGGGTCCACGTCTGGATTCCCGCATGACACTTAGGGAGACTTCCCTAAGTGTCATAATTTGCATAAATAAAAAGAGAGAAGTGCTCAACCTAGGAACGAACAATAGCATAATAGCTTGTTCTATGTACTATATATATATCTACCTGTATATATATATGTTTAACATTAACATGCTCAGATATATGATATATTTAATAATAAGAATAAAACAAACTCTAAGTGAAGAACATAGTAATGTAATATATGTAAAATTTGATTCATGTTTCGAGATTTAGGTCTAATGTAGTGTCTGGTTAGCACACATGAAAACTTAATTATCTTAAGGCACATTATTGAAATATTACATATAAAATATTAAAAAATATTAATAATTATTTAAAATTATTACAGATACTGTAAAAATTATATATATATATATATATATATATAGTCTATTGGTTAATTAGAATTGTTTATTGTATCAATAATATGTATTATTCTCACTTTGTATGCATATTATTATGACCCTGGGGAAGTCTCCCTATGGGTGATGGGGGAAACCAGACGTGGACTCCTTGCCCAGTGTGCTTAGAGGAATGTGGCTGCACCTCACTGACGAGGCCCATAGGAGGCCGAAACGATCGTCTGGGGTTGTCATGTTCCTTGTTCAGAGGAGAATTGCCTGGTATTTCGGGGCTGGACTGACCTTACTTGGCAGGATCAGACTGATATACTTCAGGAAAGTTTTCTTCTGTGAAAAGCACACTGGTCTAAAAGAGGCTGCTTCCAGGTGGTAAATCGCCATAGAACAAACCACTGAGCTGTTGTTCGTTCCTGGTAGAGCGCTTCTCTCTTTGTATGCATATTATTATGACCCTGGGGAAGTCTCCCTATGGGTGATGGGGGAAACCAGACGTGGACTCCTTGCCCAGTGTGCTTAGAGGAATGTGGCTGCACCTCACTGACGAGGCCCATAGGAGGCCGAAACGATCGTCTGCGGTTGTCATGTTCCTTGTTCAGAGGAGAATTGCCTGGTATTTCGTGGCTGGACTGACCTTACTTGGCAGGATCAGACTGATATACTTCAGGAAAGTTTTCTTCTGTGAAAAGCACACTGGTCTAAAAGAGGCTGCTTCCGGGTGGTAAATCGCCATAGAACAAGCCACTGAGCTGTTGTTCGTTCCTGGTAGAGCGCTTCTCTCTTTGTATGCATATTATTATGACCCTGGGGAAGTCTCCCTATGGGTGATGGGGGAAACCAGACGTGGACTCCTTGCCCAGTGTGCTTAGAGGAATGTGGCTGCACCTCACTGACGAGGCCCATAGGAGGCCGAAACGATCGTCTGGGGTTGTCATGTTCCTTGTTCAGAGGAGAATTGCCTGGTATTTCGGGGCTGGACTGACCTTACTTGGCAGGATCAGACTGATATACTTCAGGAAAGTTTTCTTCTGTGAAAAGCACACTGGTCTAAAAGAGGCTGCTTCCGGGTGGTAAATCGCCATAGAACAAGCCACTGAGCTGTTGTTCGTTCCTGGTAGAGCGCTTCTCTCTTTGTATGCATATTATTATGACCCTGGGGAAGTCTCCCTATGGGTGATGGGGGAAACCAGACGTGGACTCCTTGCCCAGTGTGCTTAGAGGAATGTGGCTGCACCTCACTGACGAGGCCCATAGGAGGCCGAAACGATCGTCTGGGGTTGTCATGTTCCTTGTTCAGAGGAGAATTGCCTGGTATTTCGGGGCTGGACTGACCTTACTTGGCAGGATCAGACTGATATACTTCAGGAAAGTTTTCTTCTGTGAAAAGCACACTGGTCTAAAAGAGGCTGCTTCCGTGGTAAATCGCCATAGAACAAGCCACTGAGCTGTTGTTCATTCCTGGTAGAGCGCTTCTCTCTTTGTATGCATATTATTATGACCCTGGGGAAGTCTCCCTATGGGTGATGGGGGAAACCAGACGTGGACTCCTTGCCCAGTGTGCTTAGAGGAATGTGGCTGCACCTCACTGACGAGGCCCATAGGAGGCCGAAACGATCGTCTGGGGTTGTCATGTTCCTTGTTCAGAGGAGAATTGCCTGGTATTTCGGGGCTGGACTGACCTTACTTGGCAGGATCAGACTGATATACTTCAGGAAAGTTTTCTTCTGTGAAAAGCACACTGGTCTAAAAGAGGCTGCTTCCGGGTGGTAAATCGCCATAGAACAAGCCACTGAGCTGTTGTTCGTTCCTGGTAGAGCGCTTCTCTCTTTGTATGAATATGTATTATTATTTTTTTAATATTTTATATGTAATATTTCAACAACACACCTTCTAGATTGTAAGTTCCCACAGGAATAGGGCCCTCAATCCCTCCTGTATGTGTTTGTAAATTTTGTCCTGTATCTTACAAGTCTGGTATTGTTTTATTTAAATGAATTGTATCCATGGACAGCGCTGCGGAATATGTTGGCGCTTAATAAATAAAGTATAATAATAATAATAATAATAAAGTGAAAGTCTACTTAGTAATTGTTATTGTTTAAAAAGATAGATAATCTCTTTCTTACCCATTCCCCAGTTTTGCATAACCAACACTGTTATATTAATACACTTTTTACCTCTGCGATTACCTTGTTTCTAAGCCTCTACGGATTGCCCTGTTATCTCAGTTCTTTTGACAGACTTGCAATTTAGCCAATCAGTTCTGACTCTTAAATAATTCAATGGGAGTGATCACAATGTTATCTATATGACACACATGAACTAGCAGTGTCTAACTGTCAAAATGTACTGAGATAAGAGGCAGTTCAACGGCTTACAAATTAGCATATGACCTTCCTAGCTTTAGCTTTTCACAAAGAATACCAAGAGAACAAAAGCAAATTTATCGATAAAAGTAAATTGGAAAATTGTTTAAAATTGCATGCCCTATTGGAATCATGAAAGTTTAATTTAGACTAGACTGTCCCTTTAAGATAACTAAGTTTTCATGTACGCTAACCGACACTGCGTTAGGACTAAATCGTGAAACATGAAGCGAATTATGCATTCTTTACATTCCTATGTTCTTCACATATAATATTTTTTTATTTATATATATATATATATATATATATATATATATATATATATATATATATGATAATGTTAATATAAAATAGATATCTATACCTATATATCTATAGGAATATATATATACACAAGTATAGGTTTATACAGATATGTAAGATATATAGAAATATATATTTACAATATATATATATATATATGTATATTTATATATATTATTGCCATTTGCAGTCAAATACATGGCCATATATCATATACCTTTTAACCCTTATAAATAATTTTTATGAATATTTATGACTATTTTTATCAGATAATGTGTATATATAAGTGTAACAGTTTATTTTAGTGTATTTATGTTATGTTTGGTGCAACTTTTTTTAACTTACTATCTTTACCCAAGGATTTCGGTCACGCTAACCCAACAAGTGTAAAACACTATAGTACTTTAACGTTTGTGTTTACTTTTAACTTGTAATATGAGAGCTAATTCCATCGTGCACAAAATGCTGAAAAATTTGATATTGCTTGAGTGCAAACGTTAGCGCGCCACTTGTATTCTAGCCCACAAGCAGCAACTTTCCTGATGGATTGGAATGCCAAGGAATAGGAAGCTAAAAATCAACAGAACTGCATAGAATGTTTTACAGCAAATTCTAATTTATTGAAAAGCAGTCCATAGTATTTAAGGGATGGATGCTGCAACACTCTTAGTTACTAAATTGAATGGTCCGTGAAAATGTACAATCTTGCATTGATTGTGTCATCAGAGACAAAGAGGTGAAATCAGAAAAAAACACGAATACCTTTAAAATGATGTATAAACCTAGTCTCACGGTAATTGTTTATCGGTTACAATTGTAGGTATCAGAGATTCAAGAGATAAAGATATCCAAAATGCAGCTTCTTGGAATTCTCAATTAAGTTGAGGGGTGATTAAAGAAAATGTTATGGTATGGAAAATAATATATGTCTTTAGTGAAATAATGAGTTATGTAATGAGAAGTATAACAGCCTATTGTTAATAACTAGTATAACATAAACCACCCATTTCTACTAAATTATACACTATCAAACATCCATATATTGTTCAAAATATACAGTAGTAGGTACATCACCAGTAATAACAAGGAAAAGTAATCCATATTTCATTCAGCTTTAGACTACAATATTGTGTTTGAATACTGCTATCGCACCACTGGTTAACCCTTTCCCACCGGGACTTTCAAAGAAAAACTTGACCAAAATAACGGATCATTTTTTTGCATTTTTGCTATCACTCCATTTAAACAGAAATAGAGCCTTGTTTTTTTCTATTTACCTATCAAAACTATATATTTTTTAAGTAGACAACCTAAGGTATTTATCTAGTCCCATTTTGGTATATTTCATGCCACCATGATATGATATATATAAAAAATTTGTTAACTTTTTCACAAACTTTGGGTTTCTCACTGAAATTATTTACATATTGCTTGTGCAGTCAAGGCCCCAAAGCTATGTAGAAATGCACAGCTTTTCCACTGTTTTTTGTAATTAGAAGGTGGCTAACTGCAGTTGCGCACCATACTTCTACTATTCCCGGCATTGAAGGGTTAATTAGGTAGCTTGTAAGGTAAATTTTTGCTTTAGTGTAGAGATTACCCTCCTTCCTGACACCTCCCACTCTGTATCTGATCCCTCCCAAATAGCTCTATTCCCTCCTTCACCCCCACTGGTTAGCCCCATCTTAGGTACCGGCAGACAGTCTGTCAATATGAATATTGAAGGCTTTTTTTTTAATATATATATATTTTCTGCAGTTTAGTATCCTCTCTTGCCCTAGGGACCCCCCACACCTTTTTTTTTTTTTGTAGTGTAGCGCCCCTTCCCTTCCTCTAACTTTATTTTTTCCCCCTGTATTGTAGGGCCCTCCCACTTCCGCCTCCGCTGCTGGGTCTCCCACACCTCCCGCGGGCACCAGCAGAGGATCGCTACAGACGTTGAAACACACAGTCCTTTAAAATTATTTATCTAGCTTGTTAGTCTTTTAATAGCTAATTGTATTAGATTACATAGGGGTAATGGTTTGTAGAAATGGGATAGAAATATTTTTTTATCATCAATTAATAAATAATAACGAGTGTGCCACAAATGCACAATATATTTGAAAGAGATAAATAAACAGTATGCTAAACAGATAAACTGATCTCTTGCGTTCTGTTGCAAGTCCTAATATGTTGCAAAAAATTGTCTGCCATAACCATATTTATGGATTCAAAATGTAAAAAAAAAGATTACATTTAATGTAGTTTTGATTTAAGTTTTATGTGCACGTGCACATGCATGCACACACACAATATAATTCAATATCTATTTATTCTACTTTATGGCCCCCAACCACTTTTTTACTTTATAATTCCCCCATTCTGCTTCATGCCCACTCCCCCCCCCCCACCCCCTCAAAAAAAAGTGCCACAATGAGGTTTCTTTGTTGATTGAATAGCGGATACTTAGTGTTGCCTACTAAGTGGATCGCCACAAAGGCCTATTGATTAGGATAATGTTTTATTTTTCTATGGGGCAATTGAAATCTACTCTCAGGAAAAACAATGAGTTAAGAAAACATAATGACCTTGATTGCAAGTTGAGCACAAAAATAGTATAATATGAGAGCTAACACCGCACAAGCTAAATCAATAGCGCTCTTATTTTTGCTCTCATATTATAAGTTGAAAGCAAAATGGTTGCACTTGAGCAAAAGCCTCAGGCATAGTTACATCTGAAGGTTGGATAGTGTGGCCACTTTAACTCCATCATCTCATTAATTTAACCCCTTCACCAAAAACGATGTACGTATATATACGTTGTGCGGTACTTTGGCTATCGTACCGCAACACATATATATACGTCGTCGCTCCAGGATGCTCAAGCAATCTCGGCTGTTAAGTTACAACCGAGATCTGGAGCTCCTGAAACTGCAGACATCTCCCGCATATGGAGCCGGAGCGCGATCGGTGCTCCACCTCCATATGAGGGCAGATGCCTGATTGTTATAGACAGTGACACTGTGAGTGTCACCATCTGTAACGATCTTCTGCTGGAGCCAGCGGGAGGTCTGGGCGGGAGGTGGTCAGGCGGCCCAGCAGGGGAGGTGGGAGGGATCGGGAGGAAGTGGGAGGGGCCCTATGTTGGAGGATTTTTTTTTAAAGGGAAAGGGAGGGATGGGGCAGCTACCATATGGAAAAGGGGGTGAGGTTGCCCTAAAATATAGATCGCGGGTGGGGGGGTGGAGGGGGAGGTGGGGGGAACACTCCGCTACGGAAAACTAAAAAACAAATAATAATAAATACATTTTAAAAAAATATATATATTTTTTCAACATTTTTCAGGTACTGGCAGATAGCTGCCAGTACCTAAGATGACGACAATAGTTAGGGCAGGGGAGGTTTATATAGGTTTTTTAGGGGGGATTAGGGAGGTTTGAGAGTTAGGGCAATCCTACACTGCAGAAAAAATTAAAAATAAAACAATTATTTAAAAAAAAAAAAAGAAAGTTTCTTTTATTGGCAGACTATCTGCCAGTACATAAAGGGACACTGAACCCAAATATTTTTTCTTTCGTGATTCAGATAGAGCATGCAATTTAAAGCAACTTTCTAATTTACTCATATTATCAAATATTCTTCATTCTCTTGGTATCTTTATTTAAAATGCAAGAATGCAAGTTTAGATGCCGGCCCATTTTTGGTGAACAACCTGGGTTGTTCTTGCTGATTGGTGGATAAATTCACCCACCAATAAACAAGTGCTGTCCATGGTTCTGAACCAAAAAATAGCCTAGATGCCTTCTTTTT
>NC_069501.1:484827935-484925435 GCF_027579735.1 Bombina bombina | reverse complement strand
ACAAACTTTGCCTCCTATGGAGGTGGTGAAGTAAGTTTGTGCTAAGATTTCTACGTTGATATGCGCTTCTCAGCATTGTTGAAGCCCGATTCCTCTCAGAGTACAGCGAATGTCAGAGGGACGTGAAGGGAGTATCACTTATTGAATATGATGATTTCCCTAAAGGGGGTCTATTTCATAGGTTCTCTGTTATCGGTCTTAGAGATTCATCTCCTACCTCCCTTTTCAGATCGACGATATACTCTCAAATTTACCATTACCTCTACTGATAACTGTTTTAGTACTGGTTTGGCTATCTGCTATATGTGGATGGGTGTCTTTTGGTAAGTATGTTTTTTATTACTTAAGACACCTCAGCTATGGTTTGGCACTTTATGCATTTATATAAAGTTCTAAATATATGTATTGTACTTCTATTTGCTATGAGTCAGTTTCAGGAATTTCCTTCTGCAGACTGTCAGTTTCATATTTGGGGAATATAAACATTTTTTTAAAGAAATGTATTTCTTACCTGAGGTTTAGTTTTTTCTCAATTGACTACTTCTTGCAAATTGCGGGTGATATTAGGCCCGCGGATGCGTCAAATGCTAAACTTTATTGCGTCATTCTTGGCACGAAAATATTTTTGGCACAAAAAAATACGTCTATGACGCAACTTCGTCATTTTCATCTTTCACACGGTTGTGTCATTAGTGACGCGAGTGTGTCATTTCCGGTTATTTTTGGCCAAAAAAGTTTGTTACATTGTGCGTCATACTTGGCGCCAAACTTTTTCATTATTTCAATACCCCATTAATGTTTGCCTCTTGCCTTTTTCTTTATCAGAGGCCTATCCTATTTGCATTTTTTCCCATTCCTGAAACTGTCATATAAGGAAATAGATAATTTTGCTTTATATGTTGTTTTTTTCTCTTACATTTTGCAAGATGTCTCAATCTGATCTTGCCTCAGAAGTTTCTGCTGGAACATTGCTGCCTGACATCGGTTCTACCAAAGCTAAGTGCATTTGTTGTAAAATTGTAGAAATTATTTTGCCGAATGTCATTTGTAATAGTTGTCATGATAAACTTTTACATGCAGATAGTGTATCCATCAGTAATAGTACATTGCCAGTTGCAGTTCCTTCAACTTCTAATGTGCATGATATACCTGTAAATTTTAAAGAATTTGTTTCTGATTCTTTCCTGAAGGCTTTGTCTGCATTTCCACCTTCTAATAAACGTAAAAGGTCTTTTAAAACTTCTCATTTAGTTGATGAAATTTCAAATGACCAACAATATAATAATTTATCCTCTTCTGATGAGGATCTATCTGATACAGAAGATCCTTCCTCAGACATTGACACTGACAAATCTACTTATTTATTTAAAATAGAGTATATGCGTTCTTTATTAAAAGAAGTGTTAATTACTTTGGATATTGAGGTAACCAGTCCTATTGACATTCAGTCTAATAAATGTTTAAATGCTGTTTTTAAACCTCCTGTGGTTTCTCCAGGGTTTTTTCCTATTCCTGATGCTATTTCTGATATGATTTCTAAGGAATGGAATAAGCCAGGTACTTCTTTTATTCCTTCTTCAAAGTTTAAAAAAGTGTATCCTTTACCAGCAAAATCTATAGAGTTTTGGGAAAAAATCCCCAAAGTTGATGGGGCTATTTCTACTCTTGCTAAACGTACAACTATTCCTATGGAAGATAGTACTTCCTTTAAGGATCCTTTAGATAGGAAGCTTGAATCTTATCTAAGGAAGGCCTATTTATATTTAGGTCATCTTTTCAGACCTGCAATTTCTTTGGCTGATGTTGCGGCTGCATCAACTTTCTGGTTGGAGAATTTAGCGCAACAGGAATTGGATTCTGACTTATCTAGCATTATTCGCTTACTGCAATATGCTAATCATTTTATTTGTGATGCCATTTTTGATATTATCAAAATTGATGTTAGATCCATGTCTTTAGCTATATTAGCTAGAAGAGCTTTGTGGCTTAAATCTTGGAATGCTGATATGACTTCTAAATCTAGATTACTATCTCTTTCTTTCCAAGGTAATAATTTATTTGGTTCTCAGTTGGATTCTATTATTTCAACTGTCACTGGGGGAAAGGGAGTTTTTCTGCCTCAGGATAAAAAACCTAAGGGTAAATCTAAGGCTTCTAACCGTTTTCGTTCCTTTCGTCAGAATAAGGAACAAAAACTCAATCCTCCCCCCAAGGAATCTGTTTCCAATTGGAAGCCTTCCTCAAATTGGAATAAATCCAAGCCATTTAGGAAACCAAAGTCAGCCCCTAAGTCCGCATGAAGGTGCAGCCCTCATTCCAGCTCAGCTGGTAGGGGGCAGATTAATGTTTTGCAAGGATATTTGGATAAAATCTGTCCAAAATCAATGGATTCAGAGCATTATCTCTCAAGGGTATCGAATAGGATTCAGAGTAAGACCTCCTGTGAGAAGATTTTTTTCTCTCACGTATCCCAGCAAATCCAGTAAAAGCTTAGGCTTTCCTGAAGTGTGTTTCAAGCCTTTAGTCTTCAGGGGTAATCATGCCAGTTCCTCTTCAGGAACAAGGTTTGGGGTTTTATTCAAATCTATTCATTGTTCCAAAGAAGGAAAATTTATTCAGACCAGTTCTGGATCTGAAAATTTTGAATCGTTATGTAAGAGTACCAACTTTCAAGATGGTGACTATAAGGACTATTCTGCCTTTTGTTCAGCAAGGACATTATATGTCCACAATAGACTTGCAGGATGCATACCTTCATATTCCGATTCATCCAGAACATTATCAGTTTCTGAGATTCTCTTTTCTAAACAAGCATTACCAATTTGTTGCTCTTCCATTTGGCCTAGCAACAGCTCCAAGAATCTTTTCAAAGGTTCTGGGTGCCCTACTCTCTGTAATCAGAGAACAGGGTATTGCGGTGTTTCCTTATTTGGATGATATCTTGGTACTAGCTCAGTCTTTACGTACTGCAGAATCTCACACAAATCAACTATTGTTGTTTCTTCGGAAACATGGTTGGAGGATCAATTTACCAAAAAGTTTCTTGATTCCTCAGACAAAGGTCACCTTTTTAGGCTTCCAGATAGATTCAGTGTCCATGACTCTGTCTCTAACAGACAAGAGACGTTTAAAATTGGTTGCAGCCTGCCGGCACCTTCAGTCTCAGTCGTTCCATTCAGTGGCTATGTGCATGGAAGTTTTAGGTCTCATGACTGCAGCATCGGATACGATCCCCTTTGCTCATTTTCACATGAGACCTCTTCAGCTTTGTATGCTGAATCAATGGTGCAGGGATTATACAAAGATATCACAATTAATATCCTTAAATCCCAATGTACGACACTCTCTGACATGGTGGATAGATCACCATCGTTTAGTTCAAGGGGCTTCTTTTGTTCGGCCACCTGGACTGTGATCACAACAGATGCGAGTCTTTCAGGTTGGGGAGCTGTTTGGGCATCTCTGACAGCACAAGGGGTTTGGAAATCTCAAGAGGCGAGATTACCAATAAATATTTTAGAACTCCGTGCAATTCTCAGAGCTCTTCAGTTTTGGCCTCTGTTAAAGAGAGAAACGTTCATTTGTTTTCAGACAGACAATATTACAACAGTGGCATATGTCAATCATCAGAGTGGGACTCACAGTCCCCAAGCTATGAAAGAAGTATCTTGGATACTTGTTTGGGCGGAATCCAGCTCCTGTCTAATCTCTGCAGTGCATATCCCAGGTGTAGACAATTGGGAGGCGGATTATCTCAGCCGCCAGATTTTACATCCAGGGGAGTGGTCTCTCCATCCAGATGTGTTTTCTCAGATTGTTCAGATGTGGGGTCTTCCAGAGATAGATCTCATGGCCTCTCATCTAAACAAGAAACTTCCCAGATACCTATCCAGGTCCAGGGATGTTCAGGCGGAAGCAATGGATGCACTGACACTTTCTTGATGTTATCATCCTACATAAATTTTCCCACCTCTAGTTCTCCTTCCAAGAGTGATCTCCAAAATCATCATGGAACAATCATTTGTGTTGCTGGTGGCTCCAGCATGGCCACACAGGTTTTTGTATGTGGATCTGGTTCGGATGTCCAGTTGCCCACCTTGGCCACTTCCGTTACGGCCAGACCTACTATCTCAAGGTCCATTTTTCCATCAGGATCTCATATCATTACATTTGAAGGTATGGAAATTGAACGCTTAGTACTAAGTCATAGAGGTTTCTCTGACTCAGTGATTAATACTATGTTACAAGCTCGTAAATCTGTCTCTAGAAAGATTTATTATAGAGTTTGGAAGACTTACATTTCATGGTGTTCTTCTCATAAATTCTCCTGGCATTCTTTTAGAATTCCTAGAATTTTACAATTTCTTCAGGATGGTTTGGATAAGGGTTTGTCTGCAAGTTCCTTGAATGGACAAATCTCTGCTCTTTCTGTTTTATTTCACAGAAAGATTGCTATACTTCCTGATATACACTGTTTTGTACAGGCTTTAGTTCGTATTAAGCCTGTTATTAAATCAATTTCTCCTCCTTGGAGTCTTAATTTGGTTCTGAAGGCTTTACAGGCTCCTCCTTTTGAACCTATGCATTCTTTGGACATTAAACTTCTTTCTTGGAAAGTGTTGTTGCTTTTGGCCATCTCTTCTGTTAGAAGAGTTTCTGAGTTATCTGCTCTTTCTTGTGAGTCTCCTTTTCTGATTTTTCATCAGGATAAGGCAGTTTTGCAGACTTCTTTTCCATTTTTACCTAAGGTTGTGAATTCTAACAACATTAGTAGAGAAATTGTTGTCCCTTCCTTGTGTCCTAATCCTAAGAATTCTTTGGAAAGATCCTTACATTCTTTGGATGTGGTAAGGGCTTTGAAATACTATGTGGAAGCTACTAAATATTTCAGGAAGACTTGCAGTCTATTTGTTTTATTTTCTGGTCCTAGGAAAGGTCAGAAGGCTTCTGCTATTTCTTTGGCTTCTTGGTTGAAACTTTTGATTCATCAAGCTTATTCGGAGTCGGGTCAGGCCCCGCCTCAGAGAACTACAGCTCATTCTACTAGATCAGTCTCCTCTACGTGGGCTTTTAAGAATGAAGCTTCAGTTGATCAGATTTGCAAAGCGGCAACTTGGTCCTCTTTGCATACATTTACTAAATTCTACCGTTTTTATGTATTTGCTTCCTCGGAAGCAGTTTTTGGTAGAAAACTTCTTCAGGCAGCTGTTCAGTTTGATTCTTCTGCTTTTGATTTAAGTTTTTTTCTTTCAAAAATGAAAATAAACTTATTTTTTTGGGTTGTGGACTAATTTTTTCAGCGGAATATGGCTGTTTTTATTTTATTCCCTCCCTCTCTAGTGACTCTTGAGTGGAGATCCACATCTTGGGTATTGCTATCCCATATGTCACTAGCTCATGGACTCTTGCCAATTACATGAAAGAAAACATATTTTATGTAAGAACTTACCTGATAAATTAATTTCTTTCATATTGGCAAGAGTCCATGAGGCCCACCCTTTTTATGGTGGTTATGATTTTTTTGTATAAAGCACAATTATTTCCAAATTTCCTTTGTTGATGCTTTCTACTCCTTTCTTTATCACCCCACTGCTTGGCTATTCGTTAAACTGAATTGTGGGTGTGGTGAGGGGTGTATTTATAGGCATTTTGAGGTTTGGGAAACTTTGCCCCTCCTGGTAGGATTGTATATCCCATTTGTCACTAGCTCATGGACTCTTGCCAATATGAAAGAAATGAATTTATCAGGTAAGTTCTTACATAAATTATTTTTTTTAACGTAAATTTCCGAGCATCGGTTAGGCTCAAATTGTTCAAGACTAATCTGCAATAGGATCTTTTTAACAAAGTTGTTTATACTTGGGCTGCCTTTAGATTTCTATGAACTGAGTATATTATTTCTACCAATCAAGACAGCTGTATTAATTAAACTATTGTTCTCCTTTGGGTAGGATTTATCATAGAGAAAGATTATATTTGAAGCCGTCAAACTTATTGGCATATCTAAAAATCTATTGAGCTAGAAGATGATTTTTGCCCAAAATTTCCTAATCTTAGGACATGACCAAAGGCAATGCATAAGATCTGTACCAGGGTACTAGCATCTAGTGCAAGATCTTATTTCCAAAGAATACGCATGTGAGATTCTTTAACGCTCTGTGCTTTGACACATTTTTGTTATAATCTAAAAGACTGTTCAATTTTTAACACTGAAATCTCAGTAAATTCTTTTCTCCATTTCTTGTGTATTGCATCTAAAAGATTTTTTGCTTTTTTTCTCCATTACCATCTCATACCAAATAACTATTGTTGTCCAGCCAGCTCTATATAATCTGATCCCATGTTACTATGTTAATATGTTTATATGTTATTCAGATTTATGATTGAATTTCTATGTTATTATATTTATTAAAGATTTTAATAAATGCGGGCTGCGGCCTTTACACCCCATTCTCTTGTGTGTAGTCTTATTGAAACAAAATGTATGCCTAATTTGGGGTCAAGTATTTTTGATGTGTTTTGTGAGACTTTTTTGTTTTGCAAAACAGTTAACCACAGATCTGAGTATGCGCTAACCCGACGAGCGTTAACTTGAATTGCACTCCAGCGATAGTGTTAACGTTCAACTTATAATACCAGCGCATTTTAACCTGTGCACAAACGATTGAGAAAACACAATATCGCTTGCTCACAAACGTTTGTGCTCCACTTTTAATCTGGCCCTTAGTACTTAAAAATTGGGATTGTTAATTTCATGTACAAATACATTAATATGATTCCAAAAACATAAAAGTCTGTGGCAAAGAACATTATTGGCAGAGGCAAAGACAGTAGGAATCAATCTAAACAGAAAAGAGATTATACTTAACAAAGTGTCACTGATAGATCACATACTCTTTTAACAGTAAGACTTCTTGTCATGTTACTGGACAAAGACTGAGTGTGTCTGATGCCCATCTTGACTTATTAGGGAGACCTAATGCATACTTCTGCCAGTCAAACATTTAACTAACTGACTTTTCAGTAGCACTTACAAATGTAGGTTCACAGCTCATGTATGCATTTAAAGGGACATTAATCTCAGTAATTTAGCACTGCATTGCAAAATAAATGCTTTAAAAACATGCATCACTGTCATTTTGTTAGTCAAATTTACAAGCATTATTATTAAAAATTTTAATTTTTTTAAAGGAACACTAAAGTAAAAATTAAACTTTTATGATTCAGATAGAGCACATAATTTAAAACAACTTTGCAATTCACTTCCATTATCAAAATGTGCATAATCTTTTTATAGGCTCACCTTCTGAGGCACCAGCTCCTACTGAGCATTTGCAAGAATTCACAGTATGTACATATATCCATTTTGTGATTGGCTGATGGCTGTCACATGATGCATGGGGAAGGAAAATAGAACTTTGTCAGAAAAAAATATCTAATCCTTATTTTGAAGTGATTTTGCATTGCATTTTTATTATGCATTTGTTGGTAATGCAATTCTACTGTATTTAGTGGTCCTTTAATCAAGAGCAGTTTGAATATACTCCTTAAGGGATTAAAGGCCCACGTTAGGGAGTTAACAGTGGTGCTATTATACTAATTAACACCCTAACACCTAAATAAATACAAGTAGACCTAGATTGGAGAGAAGACCATGATTTTCATGTTTATTAATCATCACAACAATTAACCGACTAAACTTATAAATTAACGGGGACTGTGGAAATTGAGCCCTTTATCAACTTAAATGAGAAAAATATCAAGGACCCCTCAAAAGAATCTGCAGCGGAGCCCCCATGCTTCGCCAAAGTCCATTTTCAAGGGCTTTGCAGGGAGTTCTTATGACCTGCCTACCTGAGTCGAGCATTGTCATGTTTTGTATCAGGATATCATGTGAGAGCCTCATTGTCTGGAACAGTTGCTTTAAAGGAAGATTAGTAGAAGCCATACTGATTGAAAATGATAAATTTATTTAAACAACAAAATACTTTGTTTAAGCAAATACTTGCAGAATATTTAAATATGCTACTCAGGTATGTTAAGACCACATACAGCAGGAGTGAAAATAAACAAAACTAGTAAGCAGAGATGCAGATTCAAAAAGGATAGTCTTTCTCCTGGTAATAACTGAAATGTAAGATTTGCACAAGGCAGAAAACAACTTGTAAACAGGTAGCAGGTTTAAAGGTAAAGGCTTTCTCCTGGTAATTGCTGAGTGCAGGAATTGCACAAGGCAGGAAACAAACTTGTGAACTGGTAACAGGTTTAAAGGTAAAGTCTTTCTCCTGGTTAGCTGAGTGCAAGAATTGCACAAGGCAGGAAACAAACGTGTGAACTGGTAACAGGGTTAAAGGTAAAGTCTTTCTCCTGGTAACTGCTGAGTGCAGGAATTGCACAAGGCAGGAAACAGACTTGTAAACTGGTAACAGGTGTAAAGGTAAAGTCTTTCTCCTGGTTATAGCTGAGTGCAGGAAATGCACAAGGCAGGAAACAAACTTGTGAACTGGTAACAGGTTTAAAGGTAAAGGCTTTCTCCTGGTTATAGCTTAGTGTAGGAATTGCACAAGGCAGGAAACAAACTTGTGAACTGGTAACAGGTTTAAAGGTAAAGTCTTTCTCCTGGTTATAGCTGAGTGCAGGAAATGCACAAGGCAGGATACAAACTTGTGAACTGGTAACAGGTTTAAAGGTAAATGCTTTCTCCTGGTAATACCTTGTAAACAGGTGCAAAGGTGAAGTCTTTCTCCTGGCAATAGCTGAGTGCAGGAATTGCATAAAGCAGGAAACAAACTTGTAGATTGGTAACAGGTTTAAAGGTAAAGGCTTTCTCCTGGTAATACCTTGTAAACAGGTGCAAAGGTGAAATCTTTCTCCAAAGAAGTACAGGAAACAGGTTCTGACTTGACAAAACAGATCCAATGTGAAGACACAAATGCAGACTAAAAGCCATCCTTAAATAGGGAGGTTTTGTACAGGGTTGGTTCTGATTAATTCCAGAATTGAGAACACCTGTGTGTTGCACAGGTGTAATAACAAGTAAGGCAAATAGTTATTTATCAGATCTTTTAAGTTCCTTGCTATTGCTAGAACTGGCTGTGGCTCAACATGTAAGCAAACAGAAATAGCAACCACAGAGCTACAGGTTCAAATCCCCACACAGCCATTCTTAGCAGAATGCCTCCCAGACCTTTTCTTTTTCTTTTTAGTCTGGAGGCTTGGTTCATGACAAGCATCCAAAGGACCCACCTAAGGTTTCAGGCCCTTCAGCCTGGCCATTACTCCACCAAATATCTTTGCCTAAGGTGAAAAGGGGCCAAGGCCTCCTGCTACTAGATTGTAAGCAATATCTCTAAACCATAAGGAGCCATGTATCTGCTAGACCGCACAAATTAGCAGTCACCAAGTGGAGAAACAGATTAACAACACGTTCTTACCAAAGGCGAGCTCAAGTAACCCTACTCTAGCCGTGTTAGCACCAGCAACCCCATGGAAGCCATAAATCTCAAAGCTGCCATCAAACAGGGAGGAAGGGCGGGACAAACAGGATTTTTGACCTAAAAAGTAGCAAAAAAGACCTAGAACCTTTTACAGACCCCTTATAAAGGTAAGTCTGACCCTCCCCTAAAGCTGCAACACTGTTGCAACTAACAGCTAACAACCTACACTTCCCATCTCTCAGTGATTTAACCCTTAAGGCTGCTCCTAGCCCATAAAGGGCTCAACACTAACCTTTTCAAAGGTTTGTGGACTCCATGTTGTTCCTTTTACCCTATTGGTGAAGCCATCTAGAGATGAATGTAAATGAGCTTGTGATTTGAGCTAACCAATGATTATGTAGAATGCTGCAGGCTCAAGTGCAGTTTCCCATGCTTAAAGGGACATTAAAAATCTCTTGCTATTATGTAATAATGTTGCTTCTCCAACATTCTTTGGTGAGGACAAAAAGCAAATTGAGTAAGCTTTCAAAATGTTCCAAATTGCCTAAACCATTAATTGATTTGCAGGCTACAGAATTTGCTAATTGTCGTTTCTAGGGAAATTGGTACAGTTTTTTTTAAAAAAAACAAGATTTATTTAATTTACATTTAAAGGGTCAGTCAACACCAGAATTGTTTGTTGTTTTAAAAGATAGGTAATCCCTTTATTACCCATTTCACAGTTTTGCACAACGAACACAGTTATAATAATACACTTTTTACCTCTGTAATTACCTTGTATCTAAGCCGCTGAAAACTGCCCCCTTATTTCAGTTCTTTTGACAGACTTGCATTTTAGCCAATCAGTGCTCACTCCTCGATAAATTCACGTGCACAAACTCAATGCTATCTATATGAAACACACAAACTAACGCCCTCTAGTGGTGAAAAACTGTCAAAATGCATTTAGATTAGAGGCGGCCTTCAAGGTCTAAGAAATTAGCATATGAACCTCCTAGGTTTAGCTTTCAACTAAATTGGTGATAAAAGTTGACTGGACAGATGTTTAACATTACATGCCCTATTTCAATCATGAAAGTTTTTTGGGGACTTGACTGTCCCTTTAAATATAATGTAGACACTTCAGACTCTCTGGAAAAAAATGAAACAAGGACACTTATCAGAAGTATTTTACAGCAAAAGCAGGCAAAATGAATAGGTCACACTTTGCTTTATTGTGATCTCATGGTATTTCACTGAAATCTCACAAGATTACTTACTAAACTTCCTTAAATGGAGGAGAGAAATAGTGAAAACGTGACAATGGCTGCACATGCCAGATGCACAATCCTGAGACAAGCATCCTGATTGGATGCCTAAACTCCATTTGCGGTGGGAATCTTAATTTAATTGACATAAAGATGTTTGTGTTATATTTTCTTGTCAGCCTTTTAAAAACTGGTAAAATTAACAAAAATCCCTGCACATGCACTATGACCTGGGTTATGAGAACTAGATTGGGTCTTTTAAAGATCTGTGCTCTGAAAAGTACAGTGCTTCAGACAAGTGGAGATGTATATATATATATATATATATATATATATATATAATAGAAATACATTAATATACCACTATCATGAGGGCCCTTTAGCAGCAGTTAAATAAATAACGCATTGAAGAAAGCAACAATATGGAAACACATGGAAATGTATTGCATACTAGAACATAAGAGTCCCAGCTCTGTCCTCAAGCCTCCCCAGTTATTGACTTCATGAACAACAGTCAGAGTTTTCTCACCTCTGGAGAACTCACCCAGGCGCTACTAAGCAGCCGCCACTGACGTCCTCACTATTTCAAGTCCTCCAAGTGCTCCCTACCCTGCTACAGTGCTTTTGCTTCATACTGCTTCTGGGACTGGCCTACAGGTTGTGGGCTCCAGACGCTGAGGTAATGCACAGCTCTAGCCAACTGGTCTACTCAAAGAGAGCTCTCAAGGAACGCTGACTCTTCTGATTCCGCTTTCACTGACCATCATCACGATCACTTTGTTCAATAAACATTTTATTTTAGCAGCAGCAATCATATCATTTAAATGATTAATGCTGCATGCTAAAATATATTTTTTTTATTTGTATTAGATGGCACAAGTGGCACACTCTCTGTGTTTTTTATAAAATGTTTTAGGCTCAAGCCACAGTCAGCCCCCCTAACGATGCCATTGGGGTCACATATAGGTTTAATGGTGGTCTGCAGGTAAAGTTAATGGCCTCTATTTAACAAAGTCTGGTGGACCTGATCCGTCAGTGCGGATCAGGTCCGCCAGACCTCGCTGAATGCGGAGAGCAATACGCTCTCCGTATTCAGCATTGCACCAGCAGCTCACAAGAGCTGCTGGTGCAACGCCGCCCCCTGCAGACTTGCGACCAATGGGCCGCCAGCAGGGAGGTGTCAATCAACCCAATCGTACTCGATTGGGTTGATTTCCGGTGATGTCTGTCCGCCTGCTCAGAGCAGGTGGACAGGTTATGGAGCAGAGATCTTTGTGACGGGCCGTTAAGCTCCATTCTGAGCTTGATACATAGGCCCCAATAACTTAACTGCAAGTGCTCCCTACCCTGCTACAGTGCTTTTGCTTCATACTGCTTCTGGGACTGGCCTACAGGTTGTGGGCTCCAGACGCTGAGGTAATGCACAGCTCTAGCCAACTGGTCTACTCAAAGAGAGCTCTCAAGGAACGCTGACTCTTCTGATTCCGCTTTCACTGACCATCATCACGATCACTTTGTTCAATAAACATTTTATTTTAGCAGCAGCAATCATATCATTTAAATGATTAATGCTGCATGCTAAAATATATTTTTTTTATTTGTATTAGATGGCACAAGTGGCACACTCTCTGTGTTTTTTATAAAATGTTTTAGGCTCAAGCCACAGTCAGCCCCCCTAACGATGCCATTGGGGTCACATATAGGTTTAATGGTGGTCTGCAGGTAAAGTTAATGGCCTCTATTTAACAAAGTCTGGTGGACCTGATCCGTCAGTGCGGATCAGGTCCGCCAGACCTCGCTGAATGCGGAGAGCAATACGCTCTCCGTATTCAGCATTGCACCAGCAGCTCACAAGAGCTGCTGGTGCAACGCCGCCCCCTGCAGACTTGCGACCAATGGGCCGCCAGCAGGGAGGTGTCAATCAACCCAATCGTACTCGATTGGGTTGATTTCCGGTGATGTCTGTCCGCCTGCTCAGAGCAGGTGGACAGGTTATGGAGCAGAGATCTTTGTGACGGGCCGTGAAGCTCCATTCTGAGCTTGATACATAGGCCCCAATAACTTAACTGCACTGGGGGTAGATCATGTATAAGTAGTAAGTAGTGCTCTAGGGGACTTGGTCAGCCATAGATAAGTTGCAGAAAGTGATTACAGGCTCTGACACTTGTACCTATGTGATAATGGTACAAGTGTTGAAGTGGCTGGGGTCATCAGCTACTTTCCTGGCTGACCGTACTTAACAAATGTATATATTTAATTAGTAACCCTTGGGGATTAGTCTCCCTAGGGGCCAGATTGGTGGGCCTTGCAGTTTTTTTTGTTTTGTTTTTTAAACTCTAAACAGCCAGTACAATTTGCAAATGCAAACTATTTTTTTGCTCCTTTTTAGAGATTTAATTGAGATCTAGTCCATAATTTCTATTTACCTAACAATCTACAAAATCTTACCTTAAAATTATTTTCAATATATTATGCAGTTTAGTCAAATAAGTTAATATTTATCACTGTGACATCACAAAAAGTAGGTACAAAAATAAATACAAATTTCGGGCCAGACTACGAGTGGAATGCTAAGATTTGAGCACGAGTGATAAGGTGTTTATCGCGGGTATTTGCATGTGTTGGGTTTGTTGCTCGTATTACAAGTTAAAAGTAAATGCGATCGCTTGAGCTCAATTCAAGTTAACGCCCAACGGGTTAGCGCATCCTCAGAGCTCTGGTTAACTGTTTCGCAAAACAAAAAAGTGTCAAAAAAACACATCAGAAATACATTACAAAGTATAGCTACACTCATAATAACACCATCAAATAAAAAGTATTCCAAAAAATATTGCACAAAAAAAGGACTCAAAGATATGTGTTAGAAAAAAAGGCAGGCAAAGGACTTTAACATAGACATACATCCATATGTCTAAATATGTATATGTATGTGTGTGTATATATATATATATATATATATATATATATATATATATATGTGTGTGTGTAAACATGTATTTATGTATTTTCATATGCATACAGTTTACTTTCAACTCATAATATGAGCGCAACCCGACAAACGCAAAAAGTCAAACTTCTAAAGCAGTTAACGCTCGAGTGGTATCGTTAATTGGCTCTCCACTTGTAATCTGACCCTTTATATTTTTAAACCAAAATATTCTTTTAAACCAATTTCTGTTGACCTTGGTCATACTTGGCATTTTTAATTGATTGCATCAAAGCTTTTTTTTTTTTTCTCTAGGTTTTACGCTTTGTTCCTACCCTTAGGCATTTTGCATTGGAATGTGGTTTCTTGTGAACCCATTACATGTTTTTCTAACAAGAAACCATCTGATTTATACTCATTAACCAGTGCTAGACAAGCACACTAGCATATATTTAGCAGCGGACATGCCTCAGCCAACAGGTGAATGAAATTTCAGTTAATTAAGGTGGTGTAATAGTTGTCCAGTACAAGAGTCCTAAGGGTATTGGCTTTGTAAGTTATTTTATTGCTCATGGTCTATGGTCTGGAACTTTCATAAATTAAGAAAACAACTTTCCTGAGTTTATTTACAAAGAAAGGGACCTTATTTTTAACAAAATTACCATACAGACTAGAACACTACATGTAGCAAAACAATTTTTTAAAATTAAAATGTCTATATTTTCTACATTTATAGTGTTATATATTACAGTTTTTGTAATTTCATTAAAATAAATATAATGGTAAATTATTATTTTTTTCTCTTATATACCCAGGAGCCTGTTACATGGACTCTCAATATATACAGCATATGGCCAATAAATGACACAGTTTACCCAATATGTAACAGTCACAGCAAAAAAATTGCTTTTCATATAGAAAAGATTCACATTTCAAAAAAATATGGAAAAAAAATAGTCAAAGCAAATGGTTAAAAAATAAAAAACAGATGGGGAAACAAAATGAATCATTGCCGTAGAAAGCAATACCTTTCTTACGTATCTCTACTAGTAAATTTATTTGGGGGTCAAAAATGTAATAGCATGAAATAAAATAACATTAAATAACTGGATATAATTTTATATTGAATAGCTATTTGTGGTTTCTTGAATATATAAAATAGCTGCTCCCAATTTTTAAAATGATATGCAGCTAATTTGTTTAACAACCATTTATTATCACATCCATTTTGTTGGGCACATTAGTAGGCATATTTTCCATGTGAATCGGTGCATGAAAATTATGATTGTTTTAATTCTAATTGTTGATCATACCTGCATCTAAAATTTAAGTGTGAACATGAATAAATGGGTGGAGTGTGAAATGTTTAAAGGGACATTGTACACTAGATTTTTCTTTGCATAAATGTTTTGTAGATAATGCATTTAGCCCACCTGGAAGTGTTTTTGTAACAATTTATAGTTTTGCTTATTTTTTAAGAAAATTGTGCTGATTTTCAGACTCCTAACCAAACCCCACAGTGTCAGATGTATACATGTGTTTACAGACTCCTGCTTGCCCCTGTTTATGTTTTCTGTCTTTTCATATGCAGGGGGGGGGGGGGAGTGTCTTCTCTTCTTGTTTTCCCAGCCCCTCTCACTGGGTGTTCAAGACTAACCTCATCAACAGTGCTAAACTGGGAGCTTCTAAGTAAGTTTTTAAAAGGTTTTATACTGGATGTTTATATTAGTATCTGTGAATATTCTTCTTTATAGTTGTGTCAATTACATGCAGTTATATGAATATTTGTGTATACTGTCCCGTTAAAGCTGCGTAACAACATTTCAATTTAATACTAATGCCCTTAATTAGATTAAGTTGATTAAGATTTATTAAAACAAAACAAAAGTAATGGTTATAAATTAGGTAGAAAAACATATACAGTATAAGTTTTCAGAGCATTCAGCAATAATTATGTTTGCAATTGATCAGTACACCTTTTGTAGTTTATCTCTTTTATGTAGCTGAAATTTCTGACACAAACATATAAAAAATACACCTATAACATAGTTATTAAGCTTTTCTACCGTAAACTTTTGGGTTTGTAATTTGAGTTGAAGGTGAAAAGTTATGGCACTCGTGCTAACCCGACGCGCACAAACAGCTTACTTCTATCGCTTTTAGAATGTCACACAAAAGATAAACTCTTCCCACATAGAAGACACTGAAGAGAAAAAAGTTGGGGGAAAAAAAGTTGAAAAACAATTGTCTTGCACGCTAACCAGAACTAGACATGTTCGCCCCCGGAAAATTTCATTTAGTTTCGTATCGATTCAGTATTTTTTCATTTTGTTTCGGATGCTTTCGGATCTATTCGTTGTATCATTCATTCGCTTCGGTTGCATTTGGATTGATTAGTTATAGCGGTCATTTGTTTCCGATGCATTCGGAAAATCGGAAGTTCGGTATGTTCAGATTCATTCATTATGTCATGTTATATTGATTCGGATGGTTCCAACCAACACAAAAGGAATAATTTCACTGTTCTATCTCACTATATTTAATTGTAATATATCTCTATTAGGTTTTTGTTACAATAAATATGAAACGGCAAAGGAATTGGGATTAGTCTAGAAAGTCAGATTATCACGCCATGGTCATTAGAATAAAACAAATTAATCCAAACTAATTCAGATTTTTCGTTACAAATTGATTCAGATTAATTTTGTTTCGTTACTAGGGTGATTTGGAGATTAGGATACATCCGAATCTCCGAATCACATGATTTTTATCTGAATTTTGATTCGGAATGAAACAAATTGCACATGTCTAACCCAAACTCATATTCTCAGAAATAAGCTTTTTCATGTTTATATGTCTGTAAATATATATATATATATATATATATATATATATATATATATATATACATATCCATCTTTAGACATGTATATGTAAGTATCTCAATCTCAATATTATAGCCCTTTGTCTCCTTTTTTTCTAACACCTGAGACCTCCTATCTTTAAACCCTTATATATATATATATATATATATATATATATATATATATCTCAAATAAAGTAGGCACTCTCCGTTTTTCTTCACAAATTTTTACTGTGTTTTAAGTAAGTTTACTTAAAACACAGTAAAAATTTGTGAAGAAAAACGGAGAGTGCCTACTTTATTTGAGATATTTTGTGTCTTGTTGAGCACCCCGGACTGAGTTGTGAGTGCTAAACTTAAAGAAATTATATATATATATATATATATATATATAGACATATCCATCTTTAGACATGTACCGTATATGTAAGTATCTCAATCTCAATATTATAGCCCTTTGTCTGCTTTTTTTCTAACACCTGAGACCTCCTATGTTTAAACCCTTTTAACGTTTGCGTGCAATATTTGTTTTGAATAATTTTTACTAGATAGTGTTATTTTTTATATGTTTTGTGACACTTTTTATTTTCGTGAAAAACTTAACCAGAGCTCAGAGATCGCAGTAAGCATTCTAGCGTAAAATGTGATTGCGCTTAAGCGATCGTGCTCAACTTGTAATATGAGCACACTTTAAACTGCTTGCAAACGATCTCCAAAACCAGCATGCAAATGTTTGCGCCTCACTTGTAATCTAGCCATAAACGTTCATATTTGAGATAGAGCATGCAATTACAAAAAAATCTAATTTACTACTTGTATCAATTTGCGTACAGTCTTTTAATGTGCACATTTTCTTTGAAATAAAATATATATATATATATATATATATATATATATATATATATATATATATATATATATATATAGCTGAACACAAAACTAGTACTCTCTGGACTTTCTAAAAAAATCTTTTACTTTGAAAGTAGTGACGTTTCTGGGACAAGTATCCTCTTCCTCCTTGTGTTCAGCTATATTTAATTACACTAGCACCCTGGCAGTTGATATACTGAGTGAGAGTGCTCTCCCTTGTGCTTATTTGAAATCCATAATAGGTGTCTTTTTAGTATGCATATTTTTGATTATGCAAATCTATATAATGTACTTTACCTCAGACTAGAACAGTATGATAGCTGAAAGAAACAAAAAAAGTATACAAGGAGAGTGCCTCATTAAAAGTTCATTACCCAGAATACTTACCCAGTCTTATTCTGTGAAAAAGGCAGTCTGTAAATTTAGTGGATAACATGCAGAAATTTCTTAAATGATTATTTTATTTTTAGTTACCTTTTTCAATCAATTTAGTCCACCATAACTGATTTAAGTGTCTACATTAAATAATATCTCCATCTTTTATTTTTACCAGCTATTAGATATTCCAAATTATATTCTTTACTACGCCAATGGGTCAAAGGGTCATCTACTTTATTTTTTCTATTGTTTAAAAGGATAGATAATGCCCTTTTTACCCATCCCCCAGCTTTGCATAAACAACATTGCTATATTAATATACTTTATAACCTCAAAGATTGCCTGTTTCTAAGCCCCTGCAGGCCGCCTCTTATCTCAGTGCTTTTCTTTAGGTTTTTACAAACTTGCACACAGACAGACAGTGCTAGTTCATGTATGCCATATAGATAATAGTGTGCTGCTGTGGTGAATGATAATGGTTATGCAGGAACCGCCACTAATTGGCTAAAATGCAAGTTTGTAAAATAAGGGGCAGGATAAGGAGCAGTCTGCAGAGGCTTAGATACAAGATAATCACAGAGGTAAAAAGTATATTAATATAACAGTGTTGGTTATACAAAACTGGTGAATGGGTAATAAAGGGATTAACTATCTTTTTAAACAATAAAAATGTTGAAGTAAACTATCCCTTTAATTTAGTTACAATATCAGTTAAATGGCTTAAAAAATACATCTGAGGAATTGGTGAGTTTTTAATTTTACAAATATCCGCTATAAAATGTTATACTTTTATTCTTGCCAAACCTAAAACAAATTGTGCATAGAGAAAACAGGACTTATGTAAACTTGATATCTTTTATTATATTTAACATGCAGAATTCTGTAATAAGCTACTTCAATTTCAGGGCAAGAATTCAGAGTTCTAGAAATACCTGAGAATGATTGACTTGAATTCAAAAACTAAATTTCCACTAGTTTCCAATTGTTGTAATTAGATGGTAATTCTTCTTTAAATGTTTTACTTCTGTTCCTGGTTAGTGACAAAAAGAAAGCCAACGGCATCTTTCCATATTGATTTTTTGTCTATTTTCTCCTTATCTCTAGTTTACACATTTGCACACTACATAGTTTAGTTGATTTTTGTTGCATGGTTTATACGAATGCACCCAATCCTTACATTAAAATGACACCGAATACTGATCTGCGGTTATATTGGGAAACTAAATTATCGCCTGCATTATTGGCCAATATTTCAGTCAGATTTCAGCTCTTAATATGTACTGGTAATTCTGGCATTTATTTATGTAAATCATTTATGCACCAACAATTTCTCAGATAAAAGTAATGTAATACTAGCTTATATTGCAAAAACGTGGTAAGGAAAGGGGACAGAGAGTTGAGAGACTGTGTCTCAGCAGGGTATATATAGCCTTTAAAAAGAGGATGATGTGTTAAATCTATAGCATAACTCAAACAGGCACCACAATAATTATGCAAGCATTTAAATAAATACACATTTCAACAACATTAGAGTGCCGCAAATGTAAATCTTGTGTTGGCCCTTTTGTTGGAAGAGAAAGCTGCCTATTATTATTTGACAGTATGGTTCAACCCTCTCTGGCAGCCAAGTCAATATCCAATAACTGTCCGCACATGCTACTTTTTTGGATAATCAAGAGTTGCCTGCTTGGAAGACAGCCAGAGTGGAACCCAAGGGGCAGAGCTACAAACTGTCCTGCTTTTCTCAAGTTTGGCATGGGGTTCAAGCACTGTACTGCTAACCCTCTTAGCACTCTCTATAAACATTCCAATTTCACAAAGTGAAACCAGAAGCATCTAAACTCCAGCCAGGAACCACTATGGGGCATATTTATCAAGCTCCTAGTGGAGCTTGATGACCCGTGTTTCTGGCGAGCCTGCAGGCTCGCCAGAAACAGCAGTTATGATGCAGCGGTCACAAAGACCGCTGCTCCATAACCTGTCCGCCTGCTCTGAGCAGGCGGACAGACATCGCCTGAAATCAACCCGATCGAGTACGATCGGGTTGATTGACCCCCCCTGCTGGCGGCTGCGAGTCTGCAGGGGGCGGCGTTGCACCATCAACTCTTGTGAGCTGAAGGTGCAATGCTGAATACGGCAAGCGTATTGCTCGCTGTATTCAGCGAGGTCTGTCGAACCTGATCCACACTGTCGGATCAGGTCCGACAGACCTTGATAAATATGGGCCTATGACTCTGTCCCTGAATGAGTAAACCATGCACACAGGCCCCACATTCTGATCAGCCATAGCCCAGAATGGCCCCATGCATCCCTACCATGTTGTGTGGAAGTGTCCTGATTACACTGTTGGATCACCTTGATTCTGCCTATACAACTACCAGTCCCGTTTCTTGCAGTCAGATCGTTGGGAGGCAAGGGTTAACCATATCCTTTATACTACACCCTTAAAATGTTACATTTGTTTTGAAATGAATTGAAGTACAGTCAGCTAGCCAAAGGGTTAACTTTATCCCTCACTTTATACATTTACAGGCATTACAATAATGTGGGAAACATGATCTAGCTATAAAGATGTATGTTGTTTCATTGTATGACACAACTCCTTTGTATAGTAAATTAGTGTATACTATGACTGGAGCCCCTACTTCACATAAAAAAAAACAGTATTCATGTATTTGAAGTTAAGTATATGTAAAATATTTGACATGGCATTTTTGTTGAAGGGTTTGATTGTTCCTCCATGTTCAGATTACTAGTACCAAATTGTTTTATCACTGACCCTCAATCTATTCTCATATTCTTAATTTTTCCTGTTTCCTCACCTTTTTTTTTTGTTCTTATCTTAATCTACCTGTCTCTCTCCTCTATGATGGCTTTTTTCTTTTATTCCATTATCCCTGTAACTGTTTTTCAAACCCTTTGAGGAAAACCTTGACTGTGGCAGAGGGCATATGACCTTTGATCTCTATTCCTGATATAATAATGTACCCACTATTTCTTGCTCTGTGGCTTTTTGACACATTTAATATATTTTTATCAGGTGTAAAAGAGAATCTATGCAGGATGATAATGTTTTTTGATCTTGCTGCCAAAAGCAAAACAATAGAGATATCTCAGAAGTAGCATATCAACCTGCTTGGTGGAAATAGAGTTAAAGGGACAGTAAACACCAGAATTTATGTTGTTTAAAAATGTAGATGATCCCTTTATTACCCATTACCCAGTTTTGCATAACCAACACAGTTATACTAATATACTTTTTACCTCTGTGATTACCTTGTATCTATGCCTCTGCAAACTGCCCCCTTATTTCAGTTCTTTTGACAGACTTGCATTTTTAGCCAATCAGTGCTGACTCCTAGGTAGTGATGTTGTGAATAGTTCACCGGCGAATAGTTCCCGGCGAACATAGCATGTTTGCGTTTGCCGTGGCGGGCGAACATATGCAATGTTTGATCCGCCCCCTATTTGTCATCATTGAGTAAACTTTGACCCTGTATCTCACAGTCTGCAGACACATTCCAGCCAATGAGCAGCAGACCCTCCCTCCCAGACCCTCCCAGCTCATGAACAGCAGCCATTTTAGATTCATTCGGGAAGCTGCATTGTTAGTGAGAGGAGGGACAGTGTAGCTGCTGGTGATTTAATAGGGAAATTGATAGCTAGGCTAGTGTATTCAGTGTCCACTACAGTCCTGAAGGACTCATCTGATCTCTGCTGTAAGGACAACACCCCAAAAAGCCCTATTTAGGGCTAGAACATCATTTTTTATTTTTTTTATTTTCCCTGTGTAATCTAATTGCAGTTGCCTGCCTGCCAGGCCCACTTGCCCAGTGCCACCACTCATATCTTGTGTAACAGTAGTGTAAATTTAATAAAAAAAAACTTTTTTTGACTGTGAAACATCAGTCTGCTAGTGTAATCTAATTGCAGTTGCCTGCCTGCCAGTGTGTGTGCCAGGCCCACTTGCCCAGTGCCACCACTCATATCTGGTGTAACAGTAGTGTAAATTTAAAAAAAAAACTTTTTTGACTGTGAAACATCAGTCTGCTAGTGTAATCTAATTGCAGTTGCCTGCCTGCCAGCGTGTGTGCTAGGCCCACTTGCCCAGTGCCATCACTCATATCTGGTGTAACAGTAGTGTAAATTTAAAAAAAACAAAAACTTTTTTGACTGTGAAACATCAGTCTGCTAGTATAATCTAATTGCAGTTGCCTGCCTGCCAGCGTGTGTTCCAGGCCCACTTGCCCAGTGCCACACCACTCATATCTGGTGTAACAGTAGTGTAAATTAAAAAAACAAAACTTTTTTGACTGTGAAACATCAGTCTGCTAGTGTAATCTAATTGCAGTTGCCTGCCTGCCAGTGTGTGTGCCAGGCCCACATGCCCAGTGCCACCACTCATATCTGGTGTAACAGTAGTGTAAATTTAAAAAAAAACAAAAAACTTTTTTGACTGTGAGAAAATCAGTCTGCTAGTGTAATCTAATTGCAATTGCCTGCCTGCCTGCCAGCGTGTGTGCCAGGCCCACTTGCCCAGTGCCACCACTCATATCTGGTGTAACAGTAGTGTAAATTAAAAAAAAAAACTTTTTTGACTGTGAAACATCAGTCTGCTAGTGTAATCTAATTGCAGTTGCCTGCCTGCCAGCATGTGTGCCAGGCCCACTTGCCCAGTGCCATCACTCATATCTGGTGTAACAGTAGTGTAAATTTAAAAAAAAAAAACTTTTTTGACTGTGAAACATCAGTCTGCTAGTGTAATCTAATTGCAGTTGCCTGCCTGCCAGCGTGTGTGCCAGGCTCACTTGCCCAGTGCCACACCACTCATATCTGGTGTAACAGTAGTGTAAATTAAAAAAAAAAACTTTTTTTGACTGTGAAACATCAGTCTGCTAGTGTAATCTAATTGCAGTTGCCTGCCTGCCAGCCTGTGTGCCAGGCCCACTTGCCCAGTGCCACCACTCATATCTGGTGTAACAGTAGTGTAAATTTAAAAAAAAACCTTTTTTGACTGTGAAACATCAGTCTGCTAGTGTAATCTAATTGCAGTTGCCTGCCTGCCAGCGTGTGTGCCAGGCCCACTTGCCCAGTGCCATCACTCATATCTGGTGTAACAGTAGTGTAAATTTAAAATAAAACAACTTTTTTGACTGTGAAACATCAGTCTGCTAGTGTAATCTAATTGCAATTGCCTGCCTGCCAGCGTGTGTGCCAGGCCCACTTGCCCAGTGCCACCACTCATATCTGGTGTAACAGTAGTGTAAATTTAAAAAAAAAAACTTTTTTGACTGTGAAACATCAGTCTGCTAGTGTAATCTAATTGCAGTTGCCTGCCTGCCAGCGTGTGTGCCAGGCCCACTTGCCCAGTGCCATCACTCATATCTGGTGTAACAGTAGTGTAAATTTAAAATAAAACAACTTTTTTGACTGTGAAACATCAGTCTGCTAGTGTAATCTAATTGCAATTGCCTGCCTGCCAGCGTGTGTGCCAGGCCCACTTGCCCAGTGCCACCACTCATATCTGGTGTAACAGTAGTGTAAATTTAAAAAAAAAAACTTTTTTGACTGTGAAACATCAGTCTGCTAGTGTAATCTAATTGCAGTTGCCTGCCTGCCAGCGTGTGTGCCAGGCCCACTTGCCCAGTGCCATCACTCATATCTGGTGTAACAGTAGTGTAAATTTAAAAAAAAAAACTTTTTTGACTGTGAAACATCAGTCTGCTAGTGTAATCTAATTGCAGTTGCCTGCCTGCCAGCGTGTGTGCCAGGCTCACTTGCCCAGTGCCACACCACTCATATCTGGTGTAACAGTAGTGTAAATTAAAAAAAAAAAACTTTTTTGACTGTGAAACATCAGTCTGCTAGTGTAATCTAATTGCAATTGCCTGCCTGCCAGCGTGTGTGCCAGGCCCACTTGCCCAGTGCCACCACTCATATCTGGTGTAACAGTAGTGTAAATTTAAAAAAAAAAACTTTTTTGACTGTGAAACATCAGTCTGCTAGTGTAATCTAATTGCAGTTGCCTGCCTGCCAGCGTGTGTGCCAGGCTCACTTGCCCAGTGCCACACCACTCATATCTGGTGTAACAGTAGTGTAAATTAAAAAAAAAAAACTTTTTTGACTGTGAAACATCAGTCTGCTAGTGTAATCTAATTGCAGTTGCCTGCCTGCCAGCGTGTGTGCCAGGCCCACTTGCCCAGTGCCACCACTCATATCTGGTGTAACAGTAGTGTAAATTTAAAAAAAAAAACTTTTTTGACTGTGAAACATCAGTCTGCTAGTGTAATCTAATTGCAGTTGCCTGCCTGCCTGCCAGCGTGTGTGCCAGGCCCACTTGCCCAGTGCCATCACTCATATCTGGTGTAACAGTAGTGTAAATTTAAAATAAAACAACTTTTTTGACTGTGAAACATTAGTCTAATAGTGTAATCTAATTGAAGTTGCCTGCCTGCCAGCGTGTGTGCCACGCCCACTTGCCCAGTGCCACCACTCATATCTGGTGTAACAGTAGTATAAATTAAAAAAAATAAAATCGACTTTGAAACATCAGTCTGCTAGTGTAATCTAATTGCAGTTGCCTGCCTGCCAGCGTGTGTGCCAGGCTCACAGCGTATTCTGTGCCCCCTTGCCCAGTGCCCCCACTCATATCTGGTGTAACAGTAGTGTAAATTTAAAAACAAAAAACTTTTTGGACTGTGAAACATCAGTCTGCTTTTTTGTGTACGGCTCACAGCATATACTGTGCCCATTTGCCCAGTGCCACCAGTCATATCTTGTTTAATAGTAGTGTAAGTGTACATTTAAAAACAAAAAAAATTTTTGGACTGTGAAACATCAGTCTGCTTTTTTGTTTCAGGCTCACAGCTTATACTGGGCCCACTTGCCCAGTGCCACCACTCATATATTGTTTAATAGTAGTGTAAGTGTACATTTAAAAACAAAAAAAACTTTTTGGACTGTGAAACATCAGTCTGCTTTTTTGTTTCAGGCTCACAGCTTATACTGGGCCCACTTGCCCAGTGGCACCCCTCATATCTTGTTTATTAGTAGTGTAAGTGTACATTTAGAAAAATAAAAACTTTTTGGACTGTGAAACATCAGTCTGCTTTTTTGTGTCAGGCTCACAGCGTACACTGTGCCCACTTGCACAGTGCCACCACTCATATCTTGTTTAATAGTAGCGTAAGTGTACATTTAAAAACAAAAAAAATGTTTTGGACTGTGAAACATCAGTCTGCTTTTTTGTTTCAGGCTCACAGCTTATACTGGGCCCACTTGCCCAGTACCACCACTCATATCTTGTTTAATAGTAGTGTAAGTGTACATTTAAAAACAAAAAAAACTTTTTGGACTGTGAAACATCAGTCTGCTTTTTTGTTTCAGGCTCACAGCTTATACTGGGCCCACTTGCCCAGTGGCACCACTCATATCTTGTTTAATAGTAGTGTAAGTGTACATTTAAAAAAATAAAAACTTTTTGGACTGTGAAACATCAGTCTGCTTTTTTGTGTAAGGCTCACAGGGTATACTGTGCCCACTTGCCCAGTGCCACCACTCATATCTTGTTTAATAGTAGTGTAAGTGTACATTTAAAAACAAAAACAAAATTTGGGACTTTGAAACATCAGTCTGCTTTTTTGTTTCAGGCTCACAGCTTATACTGGGCCCACTTGCCCAGTGCCACCACTCATATCTTGTTTAATAGGAGTGTAAGTGTACATTTAAAAACAAAAAAAAACTTTTTGGACTGTGAAACATCAGTCTGCTTTTTTATTTCAGGCTCACAGCTTATACTGGGCCCACTTGCCCAGTGCCACCACTCATTTCTTGTTTAATAGTAGTGTAAGTGTACATTTAAAAAAAAATAATAATTTTGGACTGTGAAACATCAGTCTGCTTTTTTGTTTCAGGCTCAAAGCTTATACTGGGCCCACTTGCCCAGTGCCACCGCTCATATCTTGTTTAATAGTAGTGTAAGTGTACATTTAAAAACAAAAAAACTTTTTGGACTGTGAAACATCAGTCTGCTTTTTTGTTTCAGGCTCACAGCTTATACTGGGCCCACTTGCCCAGTGCCACCACTCATATCTTGTTAAATAGTAGTTTAAGTGTACATTTAAAAAAATAAAAACTTTTTGGACTGTGAAACATCAGTCTGCTTTTTTGTGTCAGGATCACAGCGTATACTGTGCCCACTTGCCCAGTGCCACCACTCATATCTCATTTAATAGTAGTGTAAGTGTACATTTAAAAACAAAAAAAAACATTTTGGACTGTGAAACATCAGTCTGCTTTTTTTGTGTCAGGCTCACAGCATATACTGTGCCCACTTGCCCAGTGCCACCACTCATATCTTGTTTAATAGTAGTGTAAGTGTACATGTAAAAAAATAAAAACTTTTTGGACTGTGAAACATCAGTCTGCTTTTTTGTGTCAGGCTCACAGCGTATACTGTGCCCACTTGCCCAGTGCCACCACTCATATCTTGTTTAATAGTTGTGTAAGTGTACATTTAAAAAAAAATGACAGGCAGAGGCAGGCCACCCCGCAGGTGCCGTTGTGGTCGTGGTGCTGTGATTCCCTTTGGCCCTACAATAATGCCCAGTGTACAGAGGCCACGTCCCATGAACTCAAAAAGTTCTGAGGAAATAGTTGACTTTATAACACAGGACACCCAATCTTCTTTAGCTTCCGCTCCGAACCTTGACGCACCATCCTCCTCCAGCTTATCTTCGGGCACCTCTCAAGTTACCACTCTCCCGCCTGCCACCACCACCAACACTTGCACCACAGCCGCTTCACTTGATGTGTCAGAGGAGTTTTTTACACATCAGTTGGAAGAAATGAGTGATGCGCAACCATCATTGACAGAGGATGTAGATAACAGTGATATGTCTCAGTCAGGCAGCATTACAGACATGGACGTACGGTGTGATGATGATGATGTTGTACCCGCTGCTGCTTCCTTTGTTGATTTGTCAGATACAAGTGAAGCGGTTGATGATGACGATGCATCCATGGATGTCACGTGGGTGCCCGCTAGAAGAGAAGAAGAACAGGGGGAAAGTTCAGATGGGGAGACAGAGAGGAGGAGGAGGAGACGAGTTGGAAGCAGGGGGAGGTCGTCGCAAGGAGCTAGTGGCACAGTCAGACAGCATGCATCGGCACCCGGGGTCAGCCAGACAGCACGAAAATCAACGCATGCTGTTGCCACCACCAGAATGCCGTCATCACAGAGCTCAGCAGTGTGGCATTTTTTTGTGTGTCTGCCTTTGACAACAGTGATGCCATTTGCAACCTGTGCCAAAAGAAATTGAGTCGTGGGAAGTCCAACACCCACCTAGCTACAACTGCTCGCACATCACAAACGCCTATGGGATCAACACATGAGTAGAAGCAGCACACAAACTCAAAGCCGCCATCCTCCTCCTGGTCCAGCATCTTCAGCCACGTCAACCACTGCTGTCCTCCTTGCCCCCTCTCAACCATCCGCCACTCCGTCTCTCTTCCGGAGCAGTTCCTGGTCATCTGCCCACAGTCAGGTGTCTGTCAAGGACATGTTTGAGCGTAAGAAGCCAATGTCACAAAGTCACCCCCTTGCCCGGCATCTGACAGCTGGCTTGTCTGAACTCTTAGCCCGCCAGCTTTTACCATATAAGCTGGTGGAGTCTGAGGCATTCAAAAAATTTGTAGCTATTGGGACACCGCAGTGGAAGGTACCCGGCCGAAATTTCTTTGCACAAAAGGCAATCCCCAACCTGTACTCGATTGTGCGAAAGGAAGTAAAGGCATGTCTGGCACACAGTGTTGGGGCAAGGGTCCATATGACCACTGATAGCTGGTCTGCAAAGCATGGTCAGGGCAGGTATATCACCTACACTGCACATTGGGTAAATCTGCTGACGGCTGACAAGCATGGAATGCGTGGCTCTGCAGAGGAGGAGTTCTTGACACTGCCACGACTTGCAGGCAGGCCTGCTGCCACCTCCTCTACTCCTCCTACTCCATCCTCTTCCATAACCTCCTCAGCTGAGTCCTCTTCTGCTGCTGCGTCTTGCTCCACATCAAGGCACCCCCCCAGCTCCGCAGGTACTATCCCACATCCCGGATACGGCAGTGTCACGCCGTCTTGGGGTTGACTTGCCTGAAAGCAGAGAGAAACAACGGACCAGCACTCCTGTCCGCCCTGAACGCACAGGTGGATCAGTGGCTGACTCTGCACCAACTGGAGATTGGCAAGGTTGTTTCTGACAATGGAAGTAATTTGGTGGCGGCATTGAAATTGGGCAAGTTGACACATGTGCCGTGCATGGCACATGTGTGTAATCTGATCGTACAACGCTTTGTGCATAAGTACCCAGGCTTACAGGACATCCTGAAGCAGGCCAGGAAGGTGTGTGGCCATTTCAGGCGTCCCTACACGGCCATAGCGTACTTTCCGATATCCAGTGGTGAAACAACATGCCAGTGAGGCGCTTGATTTGCGACAGCCCGACACGTTGGAATTCAACACCCCTAATGTTCGACCACCTGCTCCAACAAGAAAAAGCCGTTAACGACTATTTATATGACCGGGGTGCTAGGACAGCCTCTGCGGAGCTGGGAATTTTTTTGCCACGTTACTGGACGCTCATGCGCAATGCCTGTAGGCTCATGCGTCCTTTTGAGGAGGTGACAAACCTAGTCAGTTGCACCGAAGGCACCATCAGTGACATCATACCATTTGTTTTCTTCCTGGAGTGTGCCCTGCGAAGAGTGCTGGATCAGGCCATAGATGAGCGTGAAGAGGAAGAGTTGTGGTCACCATCACCACCAGAAACAGCCTTATCAGCATCGCTTGCTGGACCAGCGGCAACGCTGGAAGAGGATTGTGAGGAAGAGGAGTCAGAGGAGGAATGTGGCTTTGAGGAGGAGGAAGACCAACCACAACAGGCATCCCAGGGTGCTCGTTGTCACCTATCTGGTACCCGTGGTGTTGTACGTGGCTGGGGGGAAGAAGATACCTTCAGTGAGATCACTGAGGACGAGGAACGGGACATGAGTAGCTCGGCATCCAACCTTGTGCCAATGGGGTCTTTCATGCTTTCGTGCCTGTTGAGTGACCCTCGTATAAAAAAGCTGAAGGAGAACGACCTGTACTGGGTGTCCACGCTACTAGACCCCCGGTATAAGCATAAAGTGCCTGAAATGTTACCAAATTGACACAAGTCAGAAAGGATGCAGCAGTTCCAAAATAAATTAAAAAGTATGCTTTACACAGCGTATAAGGGTGATGTCACAGCACAATGGGAATCTAACAGGGGAAGAGGTGAAAGTAATCCTCCGACTCCCACGACCACGCCGGCAAGGACAGGACGATTTACAGACGTGTTGTTGATGGAGGACATGCAGAGCTTTTTAACTCCTATGCATCGCCACAGCCCTTTGGGGTCCACCCTCAGAGAATGACTCGACCGACAGGTAGCAGACTACCTCGCCTTAACTGCAGATCTCGACACTCTGAGGAGCGATGAACCCCTTGACTACTGGGTGTGCAGGTTTGACCTGTGGCCTGAGCTATCCCAATTTGCAATAGAACTTTTGGCCTGCCCCGCTTCAAGTGTCCTGTCAGAAAGGACCTTCAGTGCAGCAGGAGGTCAAAAAAGTCTAGATTATCTCACCTTTATAAAGATGATTGAGGGATGGATCCCGAAGGGACTGACATTGGGCAATACATTTGAGTAAAAAAGGCCTGATGAGATGAGCTGCCTTGGGCTAAAAATGGTCCACACGCTGCAGTATTTTATCTTCGAATGCCGGATGACTTGCGTGACTTATCTGCCACCAACTAGGGTTCAAGCCACAATGTTTTAGGGCACTTTCTGCCTGGGAAACAAACATCAATTTTTCTGGCCGCTGCTACAGCAGCGGCTGCAACAATACCTAATTTTTCAGGCATGTGCACATGCCAAATTTTTCTGGCCTCTGGTGCTGCACTGTGGCTTCAAAAACCAAACCAAAAAAAAGGCACTTAACAGGGATTAAACTGATAGGAATAGTACTACTTAACACCACTCCTATCTGGTGGCACATTAGATTGCACGCGCAGTGCCCCAAATTTGAAGTAGGAGGACCGACCAAGCATCTTTTTCCATCTCCCGGTTCCCAAAATCCATGCCATATACACGTCCCCTGATAGGGAACGTAACAGGGATTAAACTGATCAGAATAGTACTACTTAACACACCACTCATATCTGGTGGCACAGTAGATTTCACGCGCAGTGCCCCAAATTTGAAGTAGGAGGACCGACCAAGCATCTTTTTCCATCTCCCGGTTCCTAAAATCCATGCCATATACACGTCCCCTGGCGCCGCAACTGCCTCGGAACCTTACCATGGGTCCCAGACCGCACGTCTTGTAATTCTATCAAATCTATCTATTTATCTATCAAATCTATCTATCAATCTATCGTATCTATCAAATGTATATTGCATCTATTGATCTATCTATCTAATCTATGTATCTATCTATCAAATCTATCTATCTCGTGGCCGGACTGTTTTGTGAAAGCCAAATGTCCATCGGCCAAAAATCCGTCTGCCAAATGTCCGTCGGCTAAAAGTCCGGCCACGATTGCATGCGCAGTGCCCCAAAATTTGAAGTAGGAGGACCGACCAAGCATCTTTTTCCATCTCCCGGTTCCTAAAATCCATGCCATATACACGTCCCCTGATAGGGGGCGTAACAGGTATAAAACTGATCAGAATAGTACTACTTAACACACCACTCATATCTCGTGGCACAGTAGATTGCATGCGCAGTGCCCTAAATTTGAAGTAGGAGGACCAACCAAGCATCTTTTTCCATCTCCCGGTTCCTAAAATCCATGCCATATACACGTCCCCTGGCGCCGCAACTGCCTCTGGGAACCTTACCATGGGTCCCAGCCCGCATGTCTTGTAATTCTCTGTCTGGGAAATTATCTATCTATCAAATCTATCTATTTATCTATCAAATCTATCTATCTATCTATCGTATCTATCAAATGTATATTGCATCTATTGATCTATCTATCTAATCTATGTATCTATCTATCAAATCTATCAATCTCTTGGCTGGACTGTATTGTGACAGCCACTTGTGTTTTGGCCAAATGTCCGTCGGCCAAATGTCCGGCCACGATTGCACGCGCAGTGCCCCATAATTTGAAGTAGGAGGACCGACCAAGCATCTTTTTCCATCTCCCGGTTCCTAAAATCCATGCCATATACACGTCCCCTGATAGGGGGCGTAACAGGTATTAAACTGATCAGAATAGTGCTACTTAACACACCACTCATATCTGGTGGCACAGTAGATTGCATGCGCAGTGCCCCAAATTTGAAGTAGGAGGACCGACCAAGCATCTTTTTCCATCTCCCGGTTCCTAAAATCCATGCCATATACACGTTCCCTGGCGCCGCAACTGCCTCTGGGAACCTTACCATGGGTCTCAGACCGCACGTCTTGTAATTCTCTGTCTGGGAAATTATCTATCTATCAAATCTATCTATTTATCTATCAAATCTATCTATCTATCTATCGTATCTATCAAATGTATATTGCATCTATTGATCTATGTAATCTATGTATCTATCTATCAAATCTATCTATCTCGTGGCCGGACTGTTTTGTGACAGCCACTTGTGTTTCGGCCAAATGTCAGTCGGCCAAATGTCCATCTGCCAAATGTCCGTCGGCTAAAAGTCCGGCCACGGTTGCACGCGCAGTGCCCCAAAATTTGAAGTAGGAGGACCGACCAAGCATCTTTTTCCATCTCCCGGTTCCTAAAATCCATGACATATACACATATTAAACTGATCAGAATAGTATTACTTAACACACCACTCATATCTGGTGGCACAGTAGATTGCACGCGCAGTGCCCCAAATTTGAAGTAGGAGGACCGACCAAGCATCTTTTTCCTTCTCCCGGTTCCTAAAATCCATGCCATATACACGTCCCCTGGCGCCGCAACTGCCTCGGGGAACCTTACCATGGGTCCCAGACCGCACGTCTTGTAATTCTCTGTCTGGGAAATTATCAATCTATCTATCAAATCTATTTATTTATCTATCAAATCTATCTATCGTATCTATCAAATGTATATTGCATCTATTGGTCTATCTATCTAATCTATGTATCTATCTATCAAATTTATCTATCTCGTGGCCGGACTGTTTTGTGACAGCCACTTGTGTTTCGGCCAAATGTCCGTCGGCCAAATGTCTGTCGGCCAAATGTCCATCGGCTAAAAGTCCGGCCAAGATTGCACGTGCAGTGCCCCAAAATTTGAAGTAGGAGGACCGACCAAGCATCTTTTTCCATCTCCCAGTTCCTAAAATCCATGCCATATACACGTCCCCTGATAGGGGGCGTAACAGGTATTAAACTGATCAGAATAGTACTACTTAACACACCACTCTTATCTGGTGGCACAGTAGATTGCACGCACAGTGCCCCAAATTTGAAGTTGGAGGACCGACCAAGCATCTTTTTCCATCTCCCGGTTCCTAAAATCCATGCCATATACACGCCCCCTGGTGCCGCAACTGCCTCTGGGAACCTTACCATGGGTGCCAGCACGCACATCTTGTAATTCTCTTTCTGGGAAATTATCTGTCTATCTATCAAATCTATCTATTTATCTATCAAATCTATCTATCTATCATATCTATCAAATGTATATTGCATCTATTGATCTATCTGTCTAATCTATGTATCTATCTATCTATCAATCAAATCTATCTATCTCGTGGCCGGACTGTTTTGTGACAGCCACCTGTGTTTCAGCCAAATGTCCGTCAGCCAAATGTCCGTCTGCCAAATGTCCGTCGGCTAAAAGTCCGGCCACGATTGCACGCTCAGTGCCCCAAAATTTGAAGTAGGAGGACCGACCAAGCATCTTTTTCCATCTCCCGGTTCCTAAAATCCATGCCATATACACGTCCCCTGATAGGGGGCGTAACAGGTATTAAACTGATCAGAATAGTACTACTTAACACACCACTCATATCTGGTGGTACAGTAGATTGCACGCGCAGTGCCCCAAATTTGAAGTTGGAGGACCGACCAAGCATCTTTTTCCATCTCCCAGTTCCTAAAATCCATGCCATATACACGTCCCCTGGCGCCGCAACTGCCTCGGAACCTTACCATGGGTCCCAGAACGCACGTCTTGTAATTCTCTGTCTGGGAAATTATCTATCTATCAAATCTATCTATTTATCTATTAAATCTATCTATCGTATCTATCAAATGTATATTGAATCTATTGATCTATCTATCTAATCTATGTATCTATCTATCTATAAAATCTATCTATCTTGTGGCCGGACTGTTTTGTGACAGCCACTTGTGTTTCGGCCAAATGTCCATTGGCCAAATGTCCGTCGGCTAAAAGTCCGGCCACGATTGCACGCGCAGTGCCCCAAATTTGAAGTAGGAGGACCGACCAAGCATTTTTTTCCATCTCCCGGTTCCTAAAATCCATGCCATATACACGTCCCCTGATAGGGGGCGTAACAGGTATTAAACTGATCAGAATAGTACTACTTAACACACCACTCTTATCTGGTGGCACAGTAGATTGCACGCGCAGTGCCCCAAATTTGAAGTAGGAGGACCGACCAAGCATCTTTTTCCATCTCCCGGTTCCTAAAATCCATACCATATACACGTCCCCTGGCACCGCAACTGCCTCTGGGAACCTTACCATGGGTCACAGACCGCATGTCTTGTAATTCTTTGTCTGGGAAATTATCTATCTATCAAATCTATCTATTTATCTATCAAATCTATCTATCTATCTTTCTATCTATCTATCTATCTATCTATCGTATCTATCAAATGTATATTGCATCTATTGATCTATCTATCTAATCTATGTATCTATCTATCAAATCTATCTATCTCGTGGCCGGACTGTTTTGTGACAGCCACTGTTTCGGCCAAATGTCAATCGGCCAAATGTCCGTCGGCTAAAAGTCCGGCCACGATTGCACGCGCATTGCCCCAAATTTGAAGTAGGAGGACCGACCAAGCATCTTTTTCCATCTCCCGGTTCCTAAAATCCATGCCATATACACGTCCCCTGATAGGGGACGTAACAGGGATTAAACTGATAAGAATAGTACTACTTAACACACCTTATAATATCGCAGAGAGAGGCAACGCACAGAGAGGAGTCTGAAGAAGAGGAGTCAGAGGAGGAAGGTGGCTTTGAGGAGGTGGAAGACGAAGCACAGCAGGCGTCCCAGGGGGCTTGTTGTCACCTTTCGGGGACACTTGCGGCTAGATTTAGAGTTTGGCGGTAGATGGGCTGTTAACGCCACGCGTGTTTATGTCTAACGCACGTCATTGTTTGACTCCGGTATTTAGAGTTAATATAAGACCATCTAACGATGCTCCTAACGCGTGTATGTCACACGCGTAATCCTGCCCGCGTTAGACAGTCTCCCATAGAGATCAATGGGAAAGCAAATAAATTGCCTCTTTTAACCTAACACTCGATCTCGCGAGAATACGCACAGCTCGGTCATATGACGCATACCACATCATGCACAACAATAACACGCCGCAAATGTCACAACAACAATCAATCAACAAAGCACACAAGCATTACACATTCACAAGCGGGGGAAGTTTTAATACTATTTATACGGGGAATACGCATATACTTTAAGATGCGGAAAATCGCACAATAACAACAAGGATTAAAAAATATATACATACACTAGAAACAAAATCGCATTCAATATCATTATATATTATGAAAAACATACATATACAACACTTCACGAAGAACACACCATCGCAAATTCACATTTAAAAAGAATACTTTTGGACAATGAAAGCGAAAACGAACACTATGACATCATCGCATTCTACACATTCCACAAATACCAACTCTAAATGAGCATGCGCAAATTAACACACCTAATACACATTGCAATAATATTAATTGCTAATAAAGCACACCTGAACACTAATTACAATGGAAATTGGGACATCATTAAACATTTACACAGGGTATATAAGCACCACACAAGCATGGCTTCTTTGACTGTGTTGCTGGTGGGTCTTTGGAGATTTAAGAATAGAGAGTTTGCGAATTTTTGAGAGTGAGTTAGTGTTAGCGTGAGAGAGTCAGTTGGTAGTGTTAGCGTGAGAGAGTCAGTTGGTAGTGTTAGCGTGAGATAGTCAGTTGGTAGTGTTAGCGTGAGAGAGTGAGTGAGTTAGTGGGAGTTAGTGGGAGTGGGAGAGAGTCTGTTAGTGGGAGCGTGAGTGAGTTAGTGGGAGTTATTAGTGATAGTTGTTAGTGTGAGCGTCAGTTAGTGGTAGTTAGTGAGCGTTAGTGGGAGTGTTTGTTATTGAGAATTAGAAGTAGTGTTAGTTAGCGAGCGAGTGATTTATCTGTACACTTAACACATTTACACGCAAACACATTCAATACATACATACACTTATCAATAACACTACATACACTCCATACCCCCTACCCCCTCATACTACACTCCATACCCCATTCCTTGTAGTCCCATTCCCTTTCATCCCATTTACTCTTATCCCATACCCCATACCCATCCCATACCCATCCCCTAGTTACATTTAGTTTACATATCCTCCTTTTAGTCTTATTCTTTTCGTTTATTTAAATACTCCTTACCCTCTTTGTTTTTTTTACATCCCTCACACTTTAAGCACCTTTTTTGTCTTTTTAGTTCTTTATTTTGACCCCCTTTCATTTCATCACACTCACTTTTTGTTTGATTATTTGGGGTTTAGTTTAGGGAGGAGATGGAGGCCAGGCAGGGGACAGGTAGAGGGGGGAGTAGAGGGAGGGGGAGAGGAACAGGGCAGGAAGGGGGGCAGGAAGGGGGGCAGGAAGCGGGGGTGGAAGCGGTGGGTGGACCCAGCCACTTGGTTCAAGATGACCAAGTGGCTGGGCCCAGTGGCGGTCAGAGTAGGGCTTCACAGTCCGGGAAACAGAGGGCATCATCACAGGGGAAGGCCAAGGCGACTAGGGAGGCGAGGTTTACGATGGAGGAGAAGGAGGCCCTCGTAGAGGCCTATATGGCCAGGCATAGGATGCTGCAGCACCAGAAGACCACCCCGACTGACAGGAGGAGGCTCTGGAACGAGATTAGGAATGCAGTCAATGCAGTGGGTGGCCGGAACCGGGATATGGATTCTATCAAACATCGGTACCGGGACTGTAAACTTGAACTTAAAAAAAAGTTAAGCCTGGAGGCCCGACATGCCGCAGGGACCGGTGGCGGCCCTGCCCTTGAAATGGAGTACTGCAGATGGGAGGAAATGTTGCGGCCCAGCATCTCCGAGGTGGAAGTAGTCGGTATCGGAGGAATCGATACCGGGAACCTGCCACTCTCATCTGACGGTAAGCTCATTGAACAATAATTTCACATACGAATGTATTTCAATGGACACTATACGCAAACATTTACTTTCATGATTGAGGTAGCGAATACAATTTGACAAAACATTCAAATGTACTTATATTACCTAATTTGATTCATTCTTGAGATATATTTTAATGAAGAAATAGCCATGCACACGGTGAAACAATCACAGGAGGCAGCTATATTCAGCTAACAATCAGCATCTTATAAGCATATTTAGATATGCTTTTCAGCAAAGAATATCCAGAGAATGAAGCTAATTAGATAAGAAAAGTACATTCGAAAGTTGATACTAAATGTATGCTTCTAAATCATGAAAGATAAAACATTGGGTTTCATGTGTTAAGGATCAGATTAATGCTATTACGCTGTTTACACGCATTCTATTACTTTGCGGTTACATCAGTATCTAGGCTATAGGTTAGGTGTGCATTTAAACAGACTGAAAACAAACGCAAAAACATTCACATTGACCAGATATCACAAACACGGTTTAGAAAAAGCGGAAATCGTATTGATTGTTTGTTAGATTTCAAAGTGGATTAATGATTCTGCATTTGTAATTGTATCGTAAGCTAAGTCATTTAAACCTTGATTTGCAAATATGCTAATATATATATATATTTTTTTTTTTTCTTTATTTATATACAGAGTCTGGGGACGAGGCAGCACAGCCTCCTGCATCTCCCCGGGATGAGAGTGGTGGTGAGGAATTCCCACTTCGGAGGGAAGAGGCCCCCCGTGACGAACAGCGCACGGGAGATGATGAAGAGGCCCCGGAAGCACAGGAGGATCCCGCTGAACCCGCGGAACCCACGGAACCCGAGGTCCCTCAAAGACCCGCACTCCGCCGTGCACGGGCACCCCGCCGTGCACGGGTTCAACAGGCACAACAAGAAGAAATAGCGGAGGTGCGGGTTCTACTGGAGTACATAGACCAGATGCGTACCTCCCGGATAGAAAACATAGAAGGACGACGCAGAATACTTGATGGGCAGAATCAAATAATTCAAGGCCAAAATGAAATAATCAGTATACTGAATAGAATACAAGAAGGACAAACAAGAATGTTTAATCTTCATCAGGAAATGTTCACATTTTTCCGGGAGGCGCATGCTGGTCTACCTCCTGTTGCTGGGCCTCTTGTTGCTGGGCCTCTTGCTGCTGGGCCATCTCCTCCTGCCGGCCCATCTCATCCTCCTCCTCAGCCATCTACTCCTCCTCCTCCTCAGCCATCTACTCCTCCTCCTCCTCAGCCATCTTCTCCTCCTCATCCATCTTCTCCTCCTCCTCAGCCATCTACTCCTCACCTTGGTCGTCCCAGTACTCTTCCTTCCACTCCTCCCACAACAGCTCCAAGGAGGACTCTTCGGAGTCGGCAGTTGCCTCTCCCAGAGCCTCAGCCCCGTGGGAAGAGGGGAAGGAAGAGGAAGTAAGTATTTTTTTCCATCTTCAAATTTTTTTTTTGTGTAATGGATAGGTATGTGATGATGTGGTTTTCATACACTTGTGGACCACACTCTGTATATAATCGACTTCTATGGGACCGGGTCCATGGAGGAAGATTCTTTGCAGAGTGTGGGTTATAAGTGTGTGAAAACCACATCATCACATACCTATCCTTGTTCATGATATTGATTGGTTTCTGTGATGTGATGTCCAAACTGTTTCCCGAATCGCTAACTAAATTACCATAACAATTATCCATGATGGCATATTACTGTTTGAATGCCAATAACACAGCTTAAAGGGACAGTCTGAAAATTATTGATTACAAAGAAAACACTGTATTACGCATTATAAAGTTTGAAACAACAAAACATGGAGAAATACATGTGTGACTTATGTGCTTACCCTTGTATCTATGACTATGAAAAATGACCACTTATTTGTTGTTCTGACATAACAACATTTTAGATATCAATGATCAATACATGGTCAATAATATGCTGTATGAGCACAAGGTTTTACATATACAAATGCTATCCAAATGCCCTCTAGTGCTCAAATTGTATAATGATTACAAGCACTCTTCAAGATTTAAGAAATGAGCACACCAACCTCATAGGTTTAGATAGCAAATTTAAATAAACCCAGACAAATGTTCAATTGTTGAGAAACATTTGATATCCTTGTTATTACAGAATTGACTTTTCGAATAATGTAAAAAATTTTTTTTTTCTAAACTGTCCCTTTAACAACATTACATATGCTAACACATATTTTAAGCTTGTTGGTATATCTACATGTACTTTGTCAAAAAATAATTTTTAAAATCACATTTATATTGACGTGTTAAATAAAGTCTATTTTCTTTAAGAGACATTATTGTGTTAATATTTTATTGTAAATATTTTTATTTTAACAATGAATATGGTTTAAAGTCCTTTTAGGAGTGGGGGGGGGGGAAATATGCTAACAAAAATATATTTGAAGATTAAACTATGTGGATCTCATACATGATACAAAAAACAACATTTGCATTCAAGGGACAGTATCCTATATTTTTTACATAACTGTATGTAATAGACACTACTACAAACAACAAGATTAACATATACTGATATCAATATTAAAAAGCTTCAAACACTTGCAAATAAAATAGGGTTAGCTATATTGAAAATATAGATGAACCACCATTACAACCGTAAAACAACACAATACCCCATCATTAACATATGAAAAGACCCTTTACACAAACTGGACAAAGCTGGAGATGGTACTCACATGAAACTCATTGGCTTTGCGAGGAGTAAGAAAATTACTTAAATTTTCTTACAACACAAGACAAAATAAACCTATTGGTTAAACAATGGACTATCTAACTAGAGACAAAATCAAATATTTTTATTTATAATGTGAGTGTCTAATGAACCTTTCATAAAATATACAACGAAATTACATTTAGAAGAAGTCGGCATCATATATTTAGCATATGATAAATGCATATTGATTACTTTATTCAAACACAATAGCGCATATTTATTAATTAGATATGTTCAACATTAAACACAACAGTAATTTTTCAGAAAAAGGAACATTGTTGACAAACATATTAAACATGGACTGTAGAGATTTGCACTTGCCTATAAATATCCTATGCATGAAAACATTTTGCTTTCGTTCGTTGATTCAACCAGACATCCAGCAAAAGAGAATGTGTTGGTCTTTATCAGCTACGGGTCAACAATGTAACATGATGCAAATAATACATATTCGCAAGCTTTTTAAAATTGCATGCAGTCACAAATGTTTTTAACGTGCACAAATATTGCGGGACTACGCAATCCAATCACACGTTTTTTTACCTTTACATGTGCCGTCTTAACATGGCGCTTCCTTGATCACGTAAGAACGCCATCCAATGAAAGGCACATTATTGATCACGTAAGAACGCCCAAAAAAAAAAGGCGCATCCTTGATCGCGTCAAAACGCAATCCAATAAAAGGCATATTCCTGATCACGTAAGAACGTCAGTCAATACAAGGAATCATTGGACAGCCTGGCAGGTGACGTCTTAAGCAACATGGCGCATCCGAGATCGCTGAAAAACCGCAGACAATACAAGGACTCAGTGACATCTTGGCATATCACTAAGAAACGTATTTATATTTTAGGAACTAGTATGTGTGTAGATTGCTATCTAGGAATGTCACCAAATCATGAATCATCTTTTCGGACTTGACTGTCCCTTGAACTATAGCTATGGTGTATATCTATAACATTTAAAAGATACACATGAGAAATACATATGCCATTGATGTTTTAAGATATGTTTGGATTGTTGTTGAATAACAATAGTTATACATGGATTGATTAAACGTGTCATTTATTCAAGTTTAATTATTGTCAGCCTACCTATAGCCATATATGGGAGGAGATGTATTTTGTTAACATATTAGTTAACTAATATTCATCATCTACATTATTTGCATTACACACAGAGATTGATTTGGTTACACTTTGACAATAATATAGATTGGAAAATGAAATACAGGTGCTGTCAACATTACAATAAGATTGTTTATTAATAAAGCTATATGTCCTTGTTCTTGTAAAAAGGACAAAAACGCTTTACAAATGGAAATACATTCATTTACAATAGTGATCAACATCACTTAAAGGGACATTATTTTGTTTTTAAAAAGAGCATACACATAGTCAATACTATTTAAATAAAATGAACACTTTACAGGGATTATATCATTGTATCAATACTCAGATCATTTGGTAAAGGTGCATCAATTCATGCAGAGTTTATAAATACACACATGGATCTGAACATTTAAATATACATATATACACAAATACAAAAATATATATACATATATAAAGAAATTACTCTGCTAATCATAATCAGGCAATGATAGAGCTAAGAGAAAATAATATAAACACAAATAATAAGATTACATTGGAGATGTTAATCTTAAAGTCATTTACTATTGTCTTACATATATGATTTCATTATAACAAATATATTTGTTAGGTCCCTTTAAGGATAAACAACATAAACTAGAGCTTGCAAAAAATAACAGGAAGAATGAGGACAAAGATTTGTGAAATAAAATGTATTTTATTAGTATGTAAGAAAACATACACAACGTTTATAAATAATCTTGTAAAAATAAGGAATATATGAGCCATATGACAAGGTAACACAGTGCATCACAGTCCATGAAGAGAGTTGCCAAGGGCCAGCATAGCCCCATTGGAGACACATGGCAAGGTAACACAGTGCATCACAGTCCATGAAGAGAGTTGCCAAGGGCCAGCATAGCCCCATTGGAGACACATGGCAAGGTAACACAGTGCATCACAGTCCATGAAGAGAGTTGCCAAGGGCCAGCATAGCCCCATTGGAGACACATGACAAGGTAACACAGTGCATCACAGTCCATGAAGAGAGTTGACAAGGGCCAGCATAGCCCCATTGGAGACACATGACAAGGTAACACAGTGCATCACAGTCCATGAAGAGAGTTGCCAAGGGCCAGCATAGCCCCATTGGAGACACATGGCAAGGTAACACAGTGCATCACAGTCCATGAAGAGAGTTTCCAAGGGCCAGCATAGCCCCATTGGAGACACATGACAAGGTAACACAGTGCATCACAGTCCATGAAGAGAGTTGCCAAGGGCCAGCATAGCCCCATTGGAGACACATGGCAAGGTAACACAGTGCATCACAGTCCATGAAGAGAGTTGCCAAGGGCCAGCATAGCCCCATTGGAGACACATGGCAAGGTAACACAGTGCATCACAGTCCATGAAGAGAGTTGCCAAGGGCCAGCATAGCCCCATTGGAGACACATGGCAAGGTAACACAGTGCATCACAGTCCATGAAGAGAGTTGCCAAGGGCCAGCATAGCCTCATTGGAGACACATGACAAGGTAAAAGAGTGCAACAGGCACAACAAAAAACTGATAAAAAGGCCAAATGGCAACAATATAAATACAAATTCAACATGTGGACGGAGGATTATTATCTGCCACCATGGAGCATATCCAGATCCTCCACTTACTGGTCATCCTCTTCATTGTCCTGTGCATGTCCAGCTCCAGATTCAGGCCTTGAACGTAATTGCATAATTTCACGCAGAGTCAAGTCCTGAATCCGGAGCTGGGCCTGCATGGTGTCGTTCATCCCTCTCAGGACAGCTGCGTTCCTCAACACGGCCTGCTCTACTCTTGCTATCCCTTCTAGCATGAGCCATGCTGAGTCACAGCCTAAAATAAAATAAAATTAAATATTAAGGATAATTACACAACAGAATAAAAGATTTTAATACATACATTGTCATCATAAAGACAAATAATTATTTACATCAATTATTTTTCATATATTCTTTACACATGAATTAGGTTATTCAGACAGACAGAAATCATTAAAGGCTCATGTTACTCAAACATGTTGTCCCCTTTAATTGGTTTTAGATGATCCACTTATACAGCTTGAGTGTATCAAATCTTGTTAAAGGATTTACATTGTACTTACATCAGCAATTTAAAAATTCAATTTAGACTGTGGTAGGCACACCTATCCTTAAACATTTTGGCATTGAGGACAAGCTGTGTAAACATAGCAACCAGAAGAAATTACATTCCCACTGGGTTAGACAAGAGATAATGTATCCACATTTGGACATAAAATTTTGGATCCAAGTAGTGGTGTTTGGTATATGTAGTGATATCCAATTAAAGGGACACTGAACCTAAATATTTAATGGACTGATTCAGATAGAGCATGACATGACAAATCTTTAGAAATTACACATATTCATTATATGTTTTAATTGTCAAGCTATATTTTGAATGCAAGAATGTTGGTTTTTATGTAAGCCAATATTTGTTGATGAACTTTGTTTGTGCATGCTGGTTGATGGATACATTCATCCAACAATAAAGAAATGATGGCCACATTTATTTTATTGTTTAAACTAATTATAGGAATAAGTTGTTTTCCATAAATATATAAAGAGAATGACGAATAATTCATAAGAGTATTCTATTATACATTGGCTTAACATTGCATGCTGGATTTGAATCACAATTTAACCAATTTAACTTCACTGTACCTTTAAGTATCTTATAAAGTGTATTTAGAATGATACTTACAGCTGTGCCTGGGAAGGACAATCTGACACCCAGGACAATGAAGGTTTAAACAGGGGGGAGGGATGGGATTGGCTTGGGGAGGGATGGGATTGGCTTGGGGAGGGATGGGAATGGCTTGGGGAGTGGTGAGCTGCTGCTCCAGGGTAGGCCGTACAGCTGGGGAGTGGGGAGTTTGGGTCTGGGCAGCTGTACGGGCCAGAATACGGGGAGAGCGGCGAAGGGGGGTGTCTGGGCGTTTTTTGGGAGGGACAGGATATGAAATATGGGAAGGGCTGGCAGTGGTCGGGGCATGGTCATGAGTTTGGTGATGGGAAGGGCTCTGGGTGTGTGCAGAGGTGTGGCCATGGTCAGGGGTGTGTGCACGGGGAGGGGTCTGTGACTGGGCAGGGGCGGAATCCAGATGACCAGAAGTGGTGGATCCATCTGAAAATGTAAAAGAAATATATTAACATCTCATACATCCTGACATCAAATCAACGCATTTCAAATTGATTATGTTTTCAATATACTTCGAAGTGTGTTTGAATCTGTAAACTATTCTGAAATGAGGATATGGTATCTATATAGGCACTCAGATGAATCTCAATGACTGTCTGTACAATGTGAAACTTATTATTGTGTTTTGGCATGGAATATGCATGTGACATAATGATGGCATGAATTATATATTCTTAAAAAAATATATACAAGCAGATTTTCATGCTGCCTGATATAGAAAGGGGGCAGTAGTGTATTTGAACAGACAAATAATATTCCTTTTTAAAGGGAAAAAGCTGTAGACTTTGAATGTCTTCAATAAAATGATTTCAAAAAAAGAAACATGTTGGAAACATGATAGATATATTTCACATACCATCAGACTCCAAGGCAGCCTCTTCCTCCTCCATCCCACATGTGACATCAATCTCTGTAAAACATAACATGTTGTGTACACCTTAAGATCAGATATTATAACATACGTTACTGTTGCTCAAATACGCACATCAATGTTGCATTAAAGATATACACACACAAAGTTATGATTTACATCATTTTGATGGAGCATACAAATGACAATAGATTTGTTATTGTCAATAAATCAGAATATTAATGTATTGTTTGTCTTAATGTTAAATTCATAAAAGCATAGTACATAGAACATTTAAGATTTCTCATGTGTGTATCACTTGATGACTGTTGTCAAAAAAACAAATTGAAAAAAACATATGTTAGACATCTTATGAATAACAAATGTGTAGAATAATAAAGTAGAAATTATTAATCGCTCAATATAAAAAATAAATATATAATCAGAAGATAAATTCTATGATTTTTTATAATGTTATGCTTCATCGGAATCATGATCATAATATTGATTAGCAATACACCTTCAATTACATATAAATGAGTCAATGGACTTACCAGGAGACCGCAAAGGCGGCTCTATGTCACTGCTGGATTCCTGTGGGCTTCCCACACCAACTCTCTATGAATGATATAGATATATATTATTAAACACATTTTGGATATCACTAAATCACATCTGTCTAGAATTTTAACATTAATCAACTTTAAAATGTGAAGAATAGAGCAGTCATTACACCAGAAAATGCTTGATTGAATCAAGTGGATTCTGTAAACATATCTGTATTGAACATATGTTTAATGTCAGACTACATTAGACATCAAATTCATCTCAGATGCTGCTATTGCATATCTAAATATACCCAATGATCAATGTTCTTAACCCTTTAAGGACACGGCTTTCACTTTGCTCAATTGTTTTATGACGGAATAATTCCGTCATATGTCCTTAAGAAGTTACAAGAATACACACAAACCACATATTGAGGAGCATCTGTTGACAAATCTAAACAAACATGTGTCACATCAACCCATTTTTTCAATGTACAGTAATCTTGTTTAGGACACAACACATATTTATCACAATACATAACAAACTTGATTATTACAAATATGTAATCATGGTGCTGTTAGAGTATGCAGATATCTATAAAGTAACTCCAACAGATAATTAGATTTATATATCAATAGTTTTTAATAAAAATAATGTAAAGATGAATGAATCTATTTTGTCTTAAAGGGACACTGACATGATTAATTTAAATAATTGATTTCTATGTTCAAACTGTAAAAAATGATTTAACATTGACTCCTATTATAATTAGAATGTTGTTCGATATTAATCTTAAAGGCAGATAAGGAATATTGGATTCAATAAATATTGTTTGTTGAAGGTATCCACCAATCATCAATATAAACCCAGGTTGGTCAACAAATATTTAGATGCACATAAACGTACTTTCTTTATTTTAAACTACATTTAGCAATAGAATATGTCACATATGATGATAGTATTATATGTTATGTTTATTAATATTGCATACTGTATGTGAAAGACAATATTAATAATTGTAGCTCAGTATCCCTTTAATCTAAAATTAAATAGATTCCACAATGTTGTTGTTTGTTAATGAATTATCTACTCCATATGTTGATGTAATGAATGGTATTGAGCATGCAATTAAAATCAAATATGTTATTTAAGGATATCCGAATAATTATATAATTTTCATCTATTAAATAGACATTACATATAAATATTGAACAATGTGTATTTAGTATGTAATGTTCATTCCATGTTTCTAAGACAAATGTCAATTAAAATGAGACATACCATACTGTGACAAGCCCTGGCTTGAGGATCCAGCAGCCACATCCATATCTGTAATATATTAAATGCGGATTGCATATCATTAATACTAATCATGCCATGTTTAAAATATTTACATTAATAACAAATCAATAGAAAAATATTAATACTTTGGTAGTCCCATGAGTTAATAGTTTCCGCAATTAAATTAATGATAAATATATCCTGGACTCTTATTTTCAATCAGTTGTGTTGTTTACTGTATCTTTAAGAATATCTGCTTGTTATTACATAATCATCAATTGATGGCCATATGTTATAATTTATTAGTATTATTCGTTTTTTATTAGATATAATATTTAAAATAAGAATACTGTATTCTTCACTAATCTAAGAATTTCCATTTAATTTTTAACAACATGTATAAAGCAATGCCACTTTCCGCAAACCCATGTTAACGTGGATGAGAAATGCCATTTTCGCGATCATTGCGCAATGATTCCAAGCGGAATTACGCATCCGTCATTTGAACAACATGTATAAAGCAATGCCACTTTCCGCAAACCCATGTTAACGTGGATGAGAAATGCCATTTTCGCGATCATTGCGCAATGATTCCAAGCGGAATTACGCATCCGTCATTTGAACAACATGTATAAAGCAATGCCACTTTCCGCAAACCCATGTTAACGTGGATGCGAAATTACATTTCCGCTCTGTGACGCATATTCTGTAGAGCGCAAGAAACATCATTCCTATTTCATGTGTCAATAATCTAAAATCAGATATCTAAACATCATATGTAGTGTATGTTGTGAGATCTGTATAGGTTTAGTATCTGACTAAATACACATTTTTGATTTTTAACATTATAAATATTATATGAAGTTGGATAATTACCTGGTTCAGATTCTCTATCGGCTCCTCCCAGGCCACCGGACGGAGAAGCATCTGCCCTGTCCCCCGCGTCAGGACTTTCAGATCCCGCAGCTGGGAGGGAAGAAGAGGAGGCCGAGGATGGCGAGGATCTAAATCTTTTGGGGACCCGGAGATTGAGGAGCTCGCATAAAGTCACCTCATAAGGGAGTAGGTACAGTTTCCGCGGGGCCTTTCTTTGGCCCCCTCTTTTACGGGCTTGTACCCAGTCCCTTATGAGGTTGACTTTTTTCGATAAACGCAACCTCATATCTCCGAATCTCCTCATGATCTGATCCTGGGTCCTCTGGACGTCACACACCAATCTAACCGCATTGGTGATAGACTCCCAGAGGGCCTTCTTAACAGGCGCATCTGTCGAGCTCCTCTTGTTCCCAAACAGCTGGGGATAAAAGTCCTTGACGGCGTGGACCAGTGCAGCGCTCTCCTCCTTGGTGAACCTGGGAACTGACATGCCTGCTGAGTTGTCCAATAAATATATTATAATAATATAAACTGCCTGCAGGCATTAGAGAACTGACAAAGATGGCAACGTGTAATGGACTTTTATATGGTGAAGTAAACATGAGATGCACCATGGGACAATTTATCTGTACATCTGATTGGATAAAAGTTTGAAATATTGTTATAATGTCTGTGAGACCATCCTGACTCAAGTTGTGTTTGTGTGATGAACTCTGATTGGCCGTTCCTTAATGTTTCATATCTTAGTAACTTCCTTACACATACCGCTTGGTGGTGCTGTAACTTCATTTTTCATGTAGACTTATTTGTAACTCATGGGCCTGTCATGCGGATATGTGTGACGCAGATTTAATATCCGGGATCCGTGAAATATTAATGATTAAATACTCTTTAAAATCTAATCCTGTCACATTATTAATGTTGTAGACATTTCTCGGTTTAATAACGGTCTGTTTCTTTAATACAAATACACATTTAATATTGTATGTCTTTATTGTTCTTTAAATAAATTGATTGTGAAGTATTGACATTGCTCTATTAAATGTATTTATAATGCACATTGATTGTGTGCTATTGCGTGACATTACACTAATGTTTAAATATGCTAATCTGGTGTTTGAAGATGCGTTTCCCACGCAATATTTATTAATGTTAAAATTCCGGTTAGAATGTCAGTAACTTGGATAATCTGTTTATAAATGTTAAACTACAGCTTTGTTATTCGCAAATAAACCTCGAGCTTGTATTTCTCTGAAGTGCTCATATATGTTATTGTGCAGTGGCGTCTTTAGTTTTAAAGAGACATTACAAACAAACAATTGTATCAAATGATCTGTAGAGATAGAAGATTGTTTAGACTTTAAACTGTAAATCATTTTCTCTTAGTATTTATATATCCTCAACAGAAGAAATTTAAATGCACATGGTTGAGACAATCACATAAGGCATCTCTGTGCATCCACCAATCTTCATCTACTGAGCCTATCTCGATATGCTTTTCAAGCAAAGTATGTCAAGATAGCAAGATAAGTAAATACACTCTTTAAATCTCTTAAAGGGACACTGTCCAAACAAATTTACCATTGGTGATTGAGCATGAAATGTTAATCAACTTTATTATTTAATACGATTATCAAATGTTAAGTTATCTTGTTATGTTTCTTTGCAAATCAATAATGATATTTTATATTACGGACAATTGTTTAATAAAAACCTGGGTTGTCCTTGACGATTGTTGCATCAATTATTCCAAACAATCAAGTTCTGTCCAGAGTACTGAAGCAAATAAATTAGCTATTTACTGCCTTATTTCTAAAGTAATGATAGCAACATCACAATGAGCATTCATAATATGAGACAAGTTTTAAAGTTGATTCCAATAGAATACTCATTCAGAATGTATAAATCATTGTTTTTTTAAATGGCTACCTTTAAGTATATTTTGAGTTCATGTCCCTTTAAATAAACATTTCACAATAATGCTTAATATATCATAAACCTAGGCACCTTCCTTTTGCTAAATGAGTCTAACATATGAGTAAAGCAAATTTAGATTAACTTCTAGATTGTTTTACACACTGACTGAAATATATTTATTAAATGAGGTCTTTTTTAGCCTTCAGCGTAGAGGGACATTAAGCTATATGTTATGTATGCATTTTGTATCATAATCTTATATTTGACCAATTAATATGTTTTGTTATTCAATCATTATATTGTAATTATATATATTCGTGGATTAAATACATCTCTACATAGGCTATTTTGATGCTGATTGTTGTTTGCATATAGATGCCTTATATCATTGACTAAGATATGTGCATTTATTTTTATTTTAACAAGTATATTTAAAGACTGAATGTAATTCTATAGTACATTCTAAATATGTTTAAATTCTTGTATGATATTTGTAACAATGTATACAAAATATACATTTTGAATGACCCCTTTAAGGACCCAAACATATTGTATTTTGATTTAACATTGACAAAATAAACTAAAGGGGAAATTACATTCTATATAGATATTTGATGTCTAACCCAAGAGGTAAGATTGTAATAAATACATAATATTACTAAGTATAGTTAAATGACTCCACTAGAAAATTACATAGATTAACCTGGCATCCAATAACTAATTTTTTAAAAATATCAAGTTAAATGACCTACCATTTATAAATGTAATAATTGTAAAATATTTTCTAATAATGTTTTGAGATACCTAAGGAAGATACATGATCTTATACAATTCTTTTTACATTCAACAACACTGTCACTTTCATGTAATTGAACCACTTCACCTTATTAAATGTTAAAACAATCATAATATTAATGCATATCCTAAATATTTTTAATATATACTTTTTCAATATAAAAGCATTGAAGAATATGACTCCCCAATTAATGTTAAAAGATATATTTTAATATTCTCTGAAGATTTTTATTTTCTACTATTAATGCATTATTTTCTCTTATGCATGTGCTTGTCAAATAGCCAACTACCAGTCATGGGAGTCCAAGTTTTATTTATTTACAGATTATATTGATATATATTAGAATCTGTTAAAAATAAACATATATTTAATAGAAAATAATTAAATATTCCAGGAAGTCATCAGATGCCAATCTGAAATGACAAATAATAAAAATGGAACAAAGTTAATACACACGTTGTAAAATATTCATAAAATACATTTAAAATCATATGGTGTCTATGCTCTAACTTTGATCAACATTTTTTAAAGATAATCATTACATTGATTTTAAATTAATGAAATACATACACCATTATATTGTTGATTAAAAATTATATTTAAATATCAGAAATTAAAATTATACATAATAATGTATATCACATGTAAACAATATATGTATGCTGAACATAAATGTAATATTTCATGTCCATTCAAATACCTCTATATCAACTATAATATGTATTCCTTTTTCTGATTGTGATCCCTAAATATCTAATTAAGAACTAAATATGACTAATGTATGTAAGCTACTAATATTCTACAGTCTTCACTAGCATGCATTGGTACACCAACCTGGACAATGCATGGTCTTTGAAAGTCAATTCAGGGGTAAACAGTTGATCTTCAATAGGTGTCTTATTCATCAGTTCATTAAATAGAGGACTGGGAAATACCATCTAAAAAAGTAAAATCATCTAAGTGTCTGATTGTGATCCCTAAATATCTAATTAAGAACTAAATATGACTAATGTATGTAAGCTACTAATATTCTACAGTCTTCACTAGCATGCATTGGTACACCAACCTGGACAATGCATGGTCTTTGAAAGTCAATTCAGGGGTAAACAGTTGATCTTCAATAGGTGTCTTATTCATCAGTTCATTAAATAGAGGACTGGGAAATACCATCTAAAAAAGTAAAATCATCTAAGTGTCTGATTGTGATCCCTAAATATCTAATTAAGAACTAAATATGACTAATGGATGTAAGCTACTAATATTCTACAGTCTTCACTAGCATGCATTGGTACACCAACCTGGACAATGCATGGTCTTTGAAAGTCAATTCAGGGGTAAACAGTTGATCTTCAATAGGTGTCTTATTCATCAGTTCATTAAATAGAGGACTGGGAAATACCATCTAAAAAAGTAAAATCATCTAAGTGTCTGATTGTGATCCCTAAATATCTAATTAAGAACTAAATATGACTAATGGATGTAAGCTACTAATATTCTACAGTCTTCACTAGCATGCATTGGTACACCAACCTGGACAATGCATGGTCTTTGAAAGTCAATTCAGGGGTAAACAGTTGATCTTCAATAGGTGTCTTATTCATCAGTTCATTAAATAGAGGACTGGGAAATACCATCTAAAAAAGTAAAATCATCTAAGTGTCTGATTGTGATCCCTAAATATCTAATTAAGAACTAAATATGACTAATGGATGTAAGCTACTAATATTCTACAGTCTTCACTAGCATGCATTGGTACACCAACCTGGACAATGCATGGTCTTTGAAAGTCAATTCAGGGGTAAACAGTTGATCTTCAATAGGTGTATTATTCATCAGTTCATTAAATAGAGGACTGGGAAATACCATCTACAAAATAGAAAATCATCTAAGTGTCTCCAATAGGATGTCTCCACAGCCTTATTCTATCAAATAGTTTGCACTTACCATGTGAACATGTATTTGTATGGTTTTCAAGGTCAGCAGAATTGAAATATAATGCCAGACATGATCCTATTGGTATACTTCAATTTCAATCTTGGCTTTTTCCCCACTGTCAGTCTTGGAAATCTTCACTGTCAGGCTTCAAATTGTTCCCTTTCAGTCTTTAGATTAAGTCATCTCCCTAATGTAAGAAATTATATATAAATATTTCATACAAGTGTGTGAATCAGTTCTGTACCCCTCTCCCACCCCCCATTTCATAATAAATATCTATCACTAGCTTACTAAGCCTGTGTATGAACCTGTGTTATTTTCTATCAAGTGTGAAGATGAGTCATATTGAGCAGAACAAACCTCTGTGTGACATTGAACCATAGTCATTCTAGAGTATCCCTTTCTGATTATGTACATTTTAAGTAATGTGTAAACAAAGTTATATTTTTAAAAATGTATGCCATATGATGTATTTGTGTACAAATCATGCCAGCAACAGTCCATACATTTCTACTTACCATCTGATGTCCTCTTTAAAAACCAGGTGGCAAAGACTCGCTATAGGACCCAATGCCCAGAGCATCACCTATATTATGAGAAATAAAGATTATTCTAACATTTGATCAATACTAACATGTTTGCACAATTCTCTACTTGTCATTTCCCTAGAGTTCACATCTATTGAAAATACTCCAGTGTAACTTCTATTATTTACCGTCTAAAGTGGCGGTTGATGACGTCTGCTCTGACATCAAGTCCCTCGTCCTGGAATTCCCCCTCTAGAACAGGATCATCCTCCTCATCTCTGAGGAGGTCTCTGTCCACCGGGACGGCCTGCAGCATCCCAGCCCGCTGTGCAATATTATGCAGGACGCTACAGGCTACAACGATCTTAGCCACCTTCTTTGGGTTGTACTGGAGTGCTCCTCCAGAACGGTCCAGGCACCTGAATCTCATCTTCAGGAGCCCGAACATCCTTTCAACCACCGCCCTGGTTCTCTTATGAGCCCTATTGTAGCGCTCCTCAGACACATCAGTTGGGCTACGCAAGGGGGTAATGAGCCAAGGCCGGCTCATGTACCCAGAATCACCTATAAATTTAGAACAGAACATAATTCAAACAGAATACTTAAACTAGTATATTGTTGTATAAATATATTTTTTAACAACCATAATCCATATTAAAAGTTGTCAGAAACATAAAAAAAAAAAAAAAATGTATATATAAATCTGTATCTTGCCATTTCATCTAAGACATGCTACATATGCGTATTTCTCCTAAACCAAACCTTGTGTAAAATGCTAACTACATGGTTACATTGCATTCTCTATCTGAACACTTAAGGTAAGACATGCTACATATCTGCATTTCAATAAAACTAGACATTAGCAGAAAAAGACAATGACAGGGTTAAATTGCATGAGATAATATCTTGCCTTTTCATCTAAGACATGCTACATATGCGTATTTCTCCTAAACCAAACCTTGTGTAAAATGCTAACTACATGTTTACATTGCATTCTCTATCTGAACACTTAAGGTAAGACATGCTACATATCTGCATTTCAATAAAACTAGACATTAGCAGAAAAAGACAATGACAGGGTTAAATTGCATGAGATAATATCTTGCCATTTCATCTAAGACATGCTACATATGCGTATTTCTCCTAAACCAAACCTTGTGTAAAATGCTAACTACATGTTTACATTGCATTCTCTATCTGAACACTTAAGGTAAGACATGCTACATATCTGCATTTCAATAAAACTAGACATTAGCAGAAAAAGACAATGACAGGGTTAAATTGCATGAGATAATATCTTGCCATTTCATCTAAGACATGCTACATATGCGTATTTCTCCTAAACCAAACCTTGTGTAAAATGCTAACTACATGGTTACATTGCATTCTCTATCTGAACACTTAAGGTAAGACATGCTACATATCTGCATTTCTATAAAACTAGACATTAGCGGAAAAAGACAATGACAGGGTTAAATTGCATGAGATAATATCTTGCCATTTCATCTAAGACATGCTACATATGCGTATTTCTCCTAAACCAAACCTTGTGTAAAATGCTAACTACATGGTTACATTGCATTCTCTATATGAACACTTAAGGTAAGACATGCTACATATCTGCATTTCTATAAAACTAGACATTAGCGGAAAAAGACAATGACAGGGTTAAATTGCATGAGATAATATCTTGCCATTTCATCTAAGACATGCTACATATGCGTATTTCTCCTAAACCAAACCTTGTGTAAAATGCTAACTACATGGTTACATTGCATTCTCTATATGAACACTTAAGGTAAGACATGCTACATATCTGCTTTTCAATAAAACTAGACATTAGCGTCGGTAAATAACAAATGGTTAAATTTAATCCTATAGCTGAACATGACGCTAACAGTTAAAAAATACAGGGGCAATTGTCAAAATAATTAACCATGTTGTGCACAAATACTCACCAACGAGATAACCAGGGGGCATTTGTCTTTCCTCAAACTGTCTCCACAGGGACGACAGAGAGAGGATGCGGGCATCATGACAAGCCCCTCCAAAATTCGCATACACATGCATAATCCTCATCCGTGCGTCACAAACATACTGCACGTTGAGGCTATGAAAATGTTTGCGATTTCTGAAGGGCAAGTCATCAATTGGAGCACGCAGCGCAATGTGGGTACAATCAATGGCTCCCAAGACATTGGGCAATTGAGCAATATCAAAGAATTCCCGCTTCAGGCGCCTCCAATCACCATCATTCTGTGGGAATCCTATGTATTGCTTACTGATACGTACCATGGCGTTCAGAAAGTTATCAAACACCCCAGAGAATGTACCTTGAGCCAGGCCATGCATGTACAGTTCTCCGGATTGAAAACTCCCTGAGGCCAGGACGTATAGACAGCTTAGCATCTTACTCATGGGGGGAACAGCAGTCCTTATTTGTATACGTGGCTCCAAATGAGGTTTAAGAAGCTCGTAAAGGCCAATGAGCTGTTCGCGATCGAGCCGATACTTATCAAAAACCTCAAAGTCACTCATGTTTTCCAAGGTGGGTCTCACCCTGTAGACACGAGGACCTCGAACCAGACGACCCCTTCGTCTCGGTCTGAGCCGCCGAGGCTGCCTGATTCGACCAACAGCTAGTTCGCCAATAGCACCACCAGCAGCGTCTACCATGTCATCGTCATCCATCTTTCAAAACAGCGTAACAAGGTAAGCACTTGATCTGATGTGGATCACAAGTGATGCATTGGCCATGTTGTTTGGGGGATTTATAGTACAATTAGTCCAATGGTAGTGAGTTTGTAATGATTGCTAATTGTATTCACTTGTTTGTATGTGAGCGGCGCGAATGCTTTCACAGTGGGCGTTTATTTGTTGTTTGCTGAAATGTTAGTTTCAAACAATGATTCTCAATGTGAAAGTGTCAAATATCACACATACAGTGCATGTTTGTAATGTTTGTTCATATGCGTAATCAATATTTCTTAAACGCGATCTTATAGTAACAAGCACACGTCCAGGCTAACATGAATGAAAGTGCATAGTTGTGTATAATGTGCATCGAATGTGATCGATCAATGTTGCTGCAATATTGTTTTTAAACGATAAAGTAGCAGCTGCCATCTGTAGTATTGTATATATAAGTGATTGCCGAGATGTCAATATTGTACGCGTCCCTTTAAAATCGCAATAATAATTCCGAACTTTCCGTCTGCCATCTGTAGTATTGTATATATAAGTGATTGCCGAGCTGTCAATATTGTATGCGTCCCTTTCAAATGGCACTAATACTGAAGAACTTCCGGCTGTCATCTGTAGTATTGTATATATAAGTGATTGCCGAGCAGTCAATATTGTATGCGTCCCTTTAAAATCGCAATAATAATTCCGAACTTCCCGTCTGCCATCTGTAGTATTGTATATATAAGTGATTGCCGAGCTGTCAATATTGTATGCGTCCCATTCAAATCGCACTAATACTGAAGCACTTCCGGCTGTCATCTGTAGTATTGTATATATAAGTGATTGCCGAGATGTCAATATTGTATGCGTCCCATTAAAATGGCACTAATACTGAATAACTTCCGGCTGTCATCTGTAGTATTGTGTATATAAGTGATTGCCGAGATGTCAATATTGTATGCGTCCCTTTCAAATCGCACTAATACTGAAGAACTTCCGGCTGTCATTTGTAGTATTGTATATATAAGTGATTGCCGAGATGTCAATATTGTATGCGTCCAATTCAAATCGCACTAATACTGAATAACTTCCCGTCTGCCATCTGTAGTATTGTATATATAAGTGATTGCCGAGCTGTCAATATTGTATGCGTCCCATTCAAATCGCACTAATACTGAAGCACTTCCGGCTGTCATCTGTAGTATTGTATATATAAGTGATTGCCGAGATGTCAATATTGTACGCGTCCCTTTAAAATCGCAATAATAATTGCGAACTTCCCGTCCGCCATCTGTAGTATTATATATATAAGTGATTGCCGAGCTGTCAATATTGTATGCGTCCCATTAAAATGGCACTAATACTGAATAACTTCCGGCTGTCATCTGTAGTATTGTATATATAAGTGATTGCCGAGCTGTCAATATTGTATGCGTCCCTTCCAAATGGCAATAATAATTCAGAACTTCCCGTCTGCCATCTGTAGTATTGTATATATAAGTGATTTTATATCTGACAATATTGTATGCGTCCCATAAAAATTGCACGAATACTGAATAACTTCCGGCTGCCATCTGTAGTATTGTATATATAATTGATTTGCGATCTGACAATATTTCTTAATTGTCCCATTGAAATCTCCATAATAATGCTGTTCAAAAGTGTGGTTTACGTATATGTTGTATTGTAGTATTGAGTGTTAAAGTTCCTAAAGGGGCGGTACAGTGGTGAATCTGTGATGTGTATGGTTGAATCTTGTAATGACGTCATGATATTATTAACCTGCCTATGTAGTTGTGAAATCCTCATTGTGTTGTTGTATTGTGCTACATTGTTATTGTGTGCTGAATAAAATCTAAATGTGTGCTTTGTGGTTGCGTGATGGGTGATGCGTGTTATGTACATGTACGTATATATTGTGATTGTGTCCCACATATGCTGACTTCTATATAGCGGTCTGGCATTGTTGTTCCTTCCCATAAAGTGACATCTGTAATCTGGTGTAATGATGTTCGTGTTGTACGTAATTCCTAATGGTTTCTGGTGATGGAATCATGATGTTAAAAGTACAGTAAAATCCATATGTTGTGTTTTGTGATTCCTAGAGAGAATGTAATGTGTTTTTCCCCCATCATTTGAATGCACATGTATGAGTGAATGTTAAACGTAATGTATGTGCATCCATGACTGATCATGTGTTAAGCATATGTAGATATGCTGTTGCTGCAAGCATATGAGTTGAATAACTGAAATGCAATAATAAAGGTAAATGAGAGATGTTTCCCATTGTGTAGTGTTTGTTAATCCACAAATGTGTATTTAATTTTATTTTAATTGTAAATGTAATTTTATTGAAATAATAATGTGTTACTAGTGATGGGGATTTGTAGTTGATGTAATCTAAAAGTGTTAAAAAGATTTATGGTGTGGTGAATATTTAATATTAAAAAACATAAGTCCACCATAGGGAAATAGTCATTTCTTGATCTATTTATCATAGCTGGGTCTAACGCATGAAATCATGTATTTTCTAGCGCTGGTATTTGGAGTTTTTCAGTCTACGCTATTTGCGTGCGTTAGGGAAATGAGGGTTTCGCGTGCACGAGCACGTCTTCCCAATAGAAGTCAATGGAGGCTCCAAAGATTTCTATTTTTTTTTTCTAAGACTGGTTTTCCTCGTAAAGTGAGTGACGTCATGATCTTGTGTGAAAAAGTAAATAAATCGTGTTCTTTTTGTAATAAATAAATATTTTGTGTATGTCATGTAGTGTATATTGTTTGTATGCATCGATGAGTGTATGTTTGTGATAATGTTATTCGTTAGATGTAGGTATATGAGGGTCTTTTCCCGTATGTCCATGTAAGTCAATGGGAAAATGGATTTGTGTGGATTTTTTTCAAACACCAGAGATCTCGCAACTTTAATCCTTTGTATTTTAACGAAAAAATAAAAAATAAGAAAAATAAAGATAGTGTTGTGTTTGTATGAGTGTAAGTGTACTTTGTGTAATATTTGTTTTGTGATTCGTGGATGTTTTTTTTTGCGGTATATGTTTACTACTGGGTCTGAGGTGGCGGTAGAAAGGTGAGCGTTAGGTGTATTTTGAGTGGCGGTAAATAAACTCTAAATACCGGAGTGCGTAAGAAACCCGCGTTAGGAGCCTCTAACGCTGGTTTTTACGGATAACGCCGAACTCTAAATCTAGGCCTTGGTGTTGTACGTGGCTGGGTGGAGGAAGAGACCTTCAATGACATCAGTGAGGACAAGGAACGGGACATGGCTAGCTTGGTATCCAACCTTGTGCAAATGGGGAATTTGCGGTTGTGCAAATGGACTGTTTGCGGTTGTTTGCGGTGCGTTAAACGGGGAGTTTGGTCTGTCACTGTGAAGCGGGCGTAATCTTTACACTACCTGATCGATACAACATCATACCTGATGTTTTAAAGCACATTATTCCAAACAATTTAGGAATGTTAGGTGATTTATGCCCTTTATAGATTAAAACCAGACTCTGCATCAACTATGTAATTTTCCGTGGGAGTTTTGCCATGGAAACCCTTCCGGCATGCCACAGTCCAGGTGTTAGTACCCTTGAAACAACTTTTCCATCACTATTGTGGCCAGAAAGAGTCCCTGTGGGTTTTAAAATTCGCCTGCCTATTGAAGACAATGATGGTTCGCCGTTCGCAAAGAAAATGTTTTAATTTCGCGACATCACTACTCCTAGGAGCTTCACGTGCCTGAGCTCAATGTTATCTATGTGAAACACATGAGCTAATGACCTCTAGTGGTGAAAAACTGTCAAAATGCTTTAAGATTAGAGGCAGCCTTCAAAGTCTAAGAAATTAGCATATGAACCTCCTAGGTTTAGCTTTCAACTAAGAATACCAAGAGCAAAAAGTAAATTGGAAAGTTGTTTAAAATTACATGCACTATTTAAATCATGAAAAGTTTTTTGGGACTTGACTGTCCCTTTAAGAAAAAGATCACGCTTCCAAGTCAAACACAAGCAAGGTTGTTCATTCCTCCAATATTTGTTCTATGTTTCCCAATAATGGCTATGTTAACAACTGATAATAGCTGACGATCACTGAAAACTAAAATGGGATAATGGGGTTAATGTCCTTGAGTATGTGTTTATCCCATATTTGTGTTGCAATTGGAGCAGTGGTGTTTTTGATAATTGTTAAACAATCTGAATACCATTTGTATATGGACATTATGAGTATACTGATCATGTATGCTTAAAGTGAAGGTAATGTTAACCATTCTGGATCTATGCTACGCTTATATTAAGTCTCAGTAAACATTGTCGCTAAGTTTTTTTGTTTTTTTTTTAAAAGATGTATTATTATTTTATACAAGTTTAAAAATCTGTACCGTTTTGTCGCCAACTCCTCCCATCCAAAACTTCCTGCTTTTTCAATATGTGAAGTATAGAGTGGTCCCACCCGCTCTATACATAGCTATGAAGCATGCTCCCGTGAATAAATGTATATGCACATGCGCCAGTCTCTCGCTTGAACTTCCGTCTCTTCACTTCACTGTTTCGATCAAGCTTGAGGAATCCATGAATGAAACTTGAGCTTATTTTATGCAATTGTTCAATTGTCATAACGCAGTTAGCTTGATTTTACCTTCACTTTAATGATGTTTTAAAATTTTAATAATTCAGAAGTATTTTTTTTTTAAACATAGAAACATAGAATTTGACGGTAGATAAGAACCAAAAAGGCCCATCAAGTCTACCCATATTACATGTTACTTTTTCCTTAGGATAGCCTTATGCATGTCCCAGGCATTTTTAAATTCCTTTACAGTCTTTGTGTTTACCACCTCAAATGGAAGTTCAATCCATGAATCCACCACCCTTTCTGTAAAAAAATGCTTCCTTAAATTTCTCCTGAATCTGCTACCCTCTAACTTTAGATTGTGACCCCTTGTTTTGGCATTTATTTTTTTGTGAACAATGCTTTCAGCTTCTATTTTATTAAGTCCCTTCATATATTTGAAGGTTTCTATCATGTCACCTCTTTCCCTTCTATCCTCTAAACTATACATATTTAGATCATAGAGTCAATTGAGAAAACTAGAGATGTGCATTCATTTAGTTACAAACGCAAATTCGTAGCAAAAAACTGATATGTGTCTTGTTTTTACAAAATAATTATCTGAATGAATGTACCAATGAAATTTAAAGAAAACGAAAAAATACTGACGAAATTCATTAGTATACATTTGTTTTCTTTAAATTAACTTTAAGGTGTTGAAGACTTATCTCTGCTGGAGAGCCACACTGACCCTGATCTTTCTTCTCAGAGCCCTGGGAACAAGCTGTTTAACGCAGGCCCTGGGATCCGCCATGCTAAGCCTCCTATTTGAACGGCCCAGGGCTCTGAGAAGAAGGATCGGGGTTAGCGCAGCTCTGAAGCATGCTAGAGGTATGTATAATGCTACAGGTGAGCTTTTTAACATTAAAACAAATGTAAATGTTCCCCAAATATTAAGTATTTGTTTTGTGCAGAAGACGAATATTCGAGGAAACTAATTTAGCCAAACTTTCACTCTGAAAGATTTGAAAGAACCAAATTTTTTTGACACTACACAAATCTAGAGAAAACCTTGTTTTCCAATTAGGTGATATTTAAGAAAGAGGTCAAAACTATCAGGCAAACGGAATCTAAGGGACGCCATCTTGGATGACGCCACTTAAACGTACCTTCATTCAGCTTTAGTCGTCGGATGAAGAGGATGCTCCGTGTCGGATGTCTTGAAGATGGACCCGCTCCGCGCCGGATGGATGAAGATAGAAGACACCGTCTGGATGAAAACTTCTGCCTGTCTGGAAGAACCACTTCGCCCGGCTTGGATGAAGACTTTTCCCGGCTTCGTTGAGGACTTCGGCCCGGCTTAGATGAAGACTTCTGCCGCTTCCTTGAGGATGGATGTCTGGTCTTCAGAACTGTAAGTCGATCTTCAGGGGGTTAGTGTTATGTTTTTTTAAGGGTGTATTGGGTGGGTTTTATTTTTAGGTTAGGGCTTTGGGCCGCAGAAGAGCTAACTGCCCTTTTAAGGGCAATGCCCATCCAAATGCCCTTTTCAGGGCAATGGGGAGCTTAGATTTTTTTAGATAGTATTTTATTTGGGGGGTTGGTTGTGTGGGTGGTGGGTTTTACTGTTGGGGGGGTTGTTTGTATATTTTTTTACAGGTAAAAGAGCTGATTACTTTGGGGCAATGCCCCGCAAAAGGCCCTTTTAAGGGCTATTGGTAGTTTAGTTTAGGCTAGTTTTTTTTATTTTGGGGGGATTTTTTTATTTTAATAGGGCTATTAGATTAGGTGTAATTAGTTTAAATATCTGTAATTTGTTTATTATTTTCTGTAATTAAGTGTTTGTACTTTAGCTAATTTAATTTAATTTAGGTAATTGTATTTAATTTAGTTAATTTATTTAATTATAGTGTAGTGTTAGGTGTTAGTGTAACTTAGGTTAGGTTTTATTTTACTTGTACTTTTGTATTTATTTTAGCTAGGTAGTTATTAAATAGTTAATAACTATTTAATAACTATTGTACCTAGTTAAAATAAATACAAACTTGCCCGTGAAATAAAAATAAACTCTAAGATAGCTACAATGTAACTATTAGTTATATTGTAGCTAGCTTCGGGTTTATTTTACAGGTATTTAGTTTTAAATAGAAATAATTTAGTTAATGATAGTAATATTTATTTAGATTTATTGTAATTATATTTAAGTTAGGGGGTGTTAGGGTTGGGGTTAGACTTAGGTTTAATAACTTTAATATAGTGGCGGCGACGTTGAGGGCAGCAGATTAGGGGTTAATAAATAGTATGTAGGGGGCGGAGCCAGCTACTACAGGAGCAAGACGTATATGTGAAGAGCTCCTGGCTCCAATGTGATAAAAAGCTAATCTATTCATCTTATATATCTTTAAATATACTACAAGGTGTGCTTTGTAGAACTTGGAGATACTGGAGGCTGTGAGAGATCGACTGGTTGCTCTTGACTTTGAGGGTTAATCAGAATTACAATTATGCTGGATGCTGTGGATGACTGGGAATCGGCTGTGACGCAGCTCCTTCATGACCACTTTCTAGACCTCTCGCAGACACTGCAAAAGCTTTGTGCAGATGTGACAAAAGGTAATGAGGCACAAACGAGAGCGGATAACCAGCCCCTCGACCTTAATCTTAAGAATCTGGATTCCTTCATCTATAATGGCAACCCCATAGAGATATCGGGTAATAGGCCTATGGGCGGCCAGCAAGTAGAACTTCCTGCGTGCCATGAAAAAGGGAAATTGAGCCAGGCTGTACACGACCCTGCCAGCACAGATGGAAAGGATAGTCCCAAGGAGGACTCTATACTGGGGCCACCTATCGAGCTGCCGAACGCTGTGCCGCACTATAGTTCTCTGTCGAGCCCGAATGGTAAAATGTCCGTGGTGACAGGTATATATTACAGCTACGAGCTAACTGATCTTTCTATCCCAGACATTGCCAATACTGGGAGTGGTACAGTGGTTGTCCGGCAGCGTGCTCTGCGCTCTGTGCTAGAGCAGAAGATTGACAATGTGGGAGCCGTCTCAGGAGCAATGCACTCGATGAGAGAGACCTTTGTTAATAACACCCCTTCAGTTGAGACATATACTTTCAACAGGCGGGGAATAGGCTAACTGTCTTTTTACATGGCGGTCTCTGTTCCACAGCCTGCTGATAAACTATGCGCATTTGAAGTTCCTAGATTTTAGACTTGTTATTCCATCCTAACAATACTAAGTTTGAAATACTCTAGCTAGTTTCAAATGTCGGCTCTACAAGCTTGTTGACTCTTTTGAACCATCTATGCTATGACAAGCCACGTTAATGATTCTGGTTTTAAAACTAATATTCCTGTTCATATGTTGCAAGATTTTGCGATCTGAAATTTTTGAGTTTTAACTTTGCTACTGGGACCTAATTCTTATGATATCCGTTCCTGCTGATGAGGATCTATATGCTCTAAGCTTATTCAGAATTTTCTGTAACTATTTGAATGTGTACTCACAATGTTGAACTTTTCAAAACCTCAGTTAAAAGCGTATAGCTATGATAGATGCCCTCAGCTCACTACCGCTAAATATAGAATTTCATGATTGCCTTTACATATGTTTAATGTTTACAAGAACTCATTATAACCTTTTGTTTCACTTACAGAGAACTCTATAATTATTTTCTCCTGGTTTCTTAGTGTGCATGGGGTTGCTTAGCCCTTTGAGCCCTCAGTAGCCGCCTTAAAGTACAGCACCAATTCCTTGAGGTCTTTAGATATTTCAAAAGTTTATTGTTTTAAAGTTGCATGTGTATTCTAATAGGGTTATGCTCTACCCTTTCTCTAAGGTTTACAGTTCACCAACCTAATAGATTAAGCAAGTACTGCTCCATCTCCTTAGCTCTGATCTTACATAAATCTGTTTTAGCGTCAGTTACACATGCTTAAATATTTTACTGAAATGGTATGTTACTCAGCTGAGTGTTACATAGGGAGTAGTATCTTTGTTCTTCTTTTATATAAAGATATAGAAACACAGGCGCTTGATCTCCACTCATACGTATAAACACTTATTTACTTACCTGAGAGCAACTAAGATATTAGTTTTATGGTATCACTTTGAGACCCCTAACTTATTTGAGTGAGCTAAGGCAGATTTATATAGAATAGAGATGTGAGGCACTTTGTTATTATCCTATACCAGGGTGAACTAAGGAAGTCATTCTTAATACTTTGATTGCTAAGATTTATTATGCTTTCAAAAATAACTCCTGAACCTAACTTAACTGGCATTATTGGTATTATCTAAGTAGCTCGGGGAGGCTAAGTAGAATTACACATCTATACATATGAGGGTTTTGCTTGCAGTTTGGACATAGGGCCCATGTCTAGACAGCATAATTTATGAGTACGAGCTTGTGGAACAGCCATGCCCACTATTCTCACTTTCACTTTTCACTCTCACTATAATACCTGATTAATAGCAATATTTTATACTCTATAATGTGTTTATTATGAGCCTAAGGGTGCTGTATCTATTGAGTTTTATTATCACATATGCCCATTATAATTGCCCATACAAGCCATTCATTCATAGACTCATAGAGTCCATTTACAAAGTCCTATGGATGTATCCCCCCCCCCGCCCACCTCTAAACTCTGGGATTTGTAATTAGTCCCAGTGGTTTGCGCGGTTTTCCTTGTTAAATACCGCAAACAGAATCATCTCCTGATTATTTATGTGTAACAATATATTGAATATTTGGGATTTATGACATTTTGTGAAAGAGAATAAGCCCTAGAGTGAGTATTCCTGAAACATTTTTTGATTCTATGTATGTTGCTAACCAAGTCTTATTTATATACAGATAGTTTAAATTTGAAATCCTATCTGACTATGTTTAAATTTATAGGTAATAGTTCAATAGTTGTTGGAAAAGCATTATAAAACAAAAAATTACGAGGCTTTCATTTGATTTGGGACTCTAACTATGACTTTACAACCGATTGTTTTTGCATCTTCTATTTCTATGCTGGAAATCAGTACTATTTATGTTACAGTCTCACTTATCTTGTGATGCTATTTTGTTTCTTTATTATGTCTGTATGTCATAACCTTATTTGCCTCAATAAAAAAAAAAAAAAAAAAAAATAGTATGTAGGTGTCGGCGATGCTGGGGGCAGCAGATTAGGGGTTAATACATATAATGTAGGTGGCAGCGGTGTCTGGAGCGGCAGATTAGGGTTAGGGGTTAATAATTATAATGTAGGTGTCGGCGATGTCGGGGGTGGCAGATTAGGCATTAATAAATATAATGTAGGTGTCGGCGATGTTGGGGGCAGCAGATTAGGGGTTCATAAATATAATGTAGGTGGTGGCGGTGTCCGGAGCAGCAGATTAGGGGTTAATAATTTTATTATAGTGTTTGCGATGCCGGAGGGCCTCGGTTTAGAGGTTAATAGGTAGTTTATGGGTGTTAGTGTACTTTTTAGCATTTTAGTTATGAGTTTTATATTACGGCGTTGTACCATAAAACTCTTAACTACTGACTTTTAAATGCATTAGGACTCTTGACAGGGTAGGGTGTACCGCTCACTTTTTGGCCTCCCAGGACAGGCTCGTAATATCAACGCTATGGATGTCCTATAGAAAAAAGACTTTACAAAGTTTATGTAAGTTGTTTTGCGGTAAGGCCAAAGAAGTGTGCGGTGACCCTAAACCTTCAAGACTCGTAATACCAGCGGGCGTATAAAAGCAGTGTTAGGACCTCTTAACGATTATTTGGCATTTCTGTTTTCTGTAAAAACATTTGCAAAAGATCTTTGCTGCTAATAAGCAAGACTGAACAACAAACTGTTAAATCCAGATCAGAAAGACCCATTGCTGATAGAATTCAGATTTAAGAAGAAACAATTACTGTAATTTACAATCATAAAAATGGGAGTAGGAAATAAAAAGAAACATTAAGAATGTTATTGCTAAACATCACATATAGTGATGTCCCGAACTGTTCGCCCGCGAACGGTTCACAGCGAACATAGGTTGTTCGCGTTCGCGTTTGTGGGCGAACACATGGCGATGTTCGATCCGCCCCTATGTGTCATCATTGTGGAAACTTTGACCCTTTATGTCACAGCCGCCTGACACATTAGAGCCAATCAACATCAGACACTTCCTCACAGACACTCCCAGCTACTCGGAATCCGCCATTTTAGACTCATAACGACCTTGCTTTTTTAATGAGAGGACGTGTTGTGTTTTTGCTCCTGACATTAATAGGAAAAACATAGCTAGGCTAGTGTATTTACAGTCCAGAAGGACTCCACTCATCTCTGCTGCAAGCACAGCACCCCAAAAAGCCCTTTTTAGGGCTATATTTCGTGCCTTTTTTTTTTTCTTTTTTTTTTTATTAGCATTTGCCTGGCTTTCAGCTGTGTGTTTAAGGCTCACAGCATATGCTGTGACTACTGCCACCACTGATATCTCCCTAACAACATTAGTTTAAATTTAACTAACCCAAAAATATAATTATTTTTCTAGTGTAATTTTTTTTCATTTTCTATCAGGCCAGTGTCACACAGCATATACTCTGGTTCATTGCTCTGTGCCAGCCAGCAGCCAGCAGTGTTAATATCCGTTTATAACATTATTTTTAATTTAAAAAAAAAACACAACAAAATATTTTTCTAGTGTAATCTAATTACATTTACTATCATGCCTGTGTCTGTCAGGCTCACTCAGCATTAATATACCTCTTTTTTTTCAGTCTTTTGGTTAATTGGTCTGTGCCAGGCAGCCACCCAGCACTCATATCTATTTTTCTTTCACCTTAATTTTAATATAAAAAAAAAAAAAAAGTTTAAATTTGTTTGCTAGTGTAATCTAATATAATTTTCTATCCGGCCTGTGTGTTTTGCTGACATAGAGAGCCTACTGTGTTTACTTGCTGCCCTCCCTAGTCTATGAGCCACGACTCATATGTGTTTAACCTTTTTTTAATTCCCCCCCAAAAAAAATAATTTCAATCATGTTTCTAGTGTAATCTAATAGTATTTTCTATCAGGCATGTGTGTATCCGACATACAGAGCCTACTGTTTTTAATAGCTGCCCTTCCAAGGCTATCAGCCACGACTCATATGTATGTGCTTAACCTTTTTCTTAAAATTTCCAAAAAAAGTCTTTAAATCATTATGCTAGTGTAATCTAATTGTATTTTCTATCAGGCCTGTGTCTAACTGTCTATCTGACTTACACAGCATACTGTTGTTATAATTGCTGCCCTACGTAGCAGCCAGCCAGTGCGACCACTCATGGAGTCATATGTGCATTGCACTTCTTAACATAATTTTAATATTAAAATCTAAAATTTTTAAATATTTTGCTAGTGTAATGTAACTTAATTTTCTATCAGTCCTGTGTTTTTGTCACTTACACAGCATACTGTGTTAAATTGCTGCCCTACCTACCATCCACAACTCATATCTGCCAGCCTGTCTGCCAGGCCCAAGTAGCCAATTAGTGGCACCAATCACAATTCTTGTAACAGTAATAAAAAAATAAAAAAAAACATAATTTTTTGTACTGCAAATATTCAGTCTCCTAGGGCCATTGAATTTCATTTACCTCCTGCCTGCCACTGCCAGCCTTTTGTGCCAGGCCATCTAGCCAACTATTTACACCAATCATAATTGTTGTCACAGTCAGACAGTATAGTTATTAATTTAAATAAAAAAATTTTTTAGTGTTGATCTTAATCCTCAGTTTGCTCGTGCCTTTGAATTGCACTTTTCTACAGCCTTCCAAGCCTGTGTGCCAGGCCTTTTGCATACAAAGAGAGAAGCGCTCTACCAGGAACGAACAACAGCTCAGTGGCTTGTTCTATGGCGATTTACCACCCGGAAGCAGCCTCTTTTAGACCAGTGTGCTTTTCACAGAAGAAAACTTTCCTGAAGTATATCAGTCTGATCCTGCCAAGTAAGGTCAGTCCAGCCCCGAAATACCAGGCAATTCTCCTCTGAACAAGGAACATGACAACCCCAGACGATCGTTTCGGCCTCCTATGGGCCTCGTCAGTGAGGTGCAGCCACATTCCTCTAAGCACACTGGGCAAGGAGTCCACGTCTGGTTTCCCCCATCACCCATAGGGAGACTTCCCCAGGGTCATAATAATTTGCATAATTATGACACTTAGGGAAGTCTCCCTAAGTGTGATGCGGGAATCCAGACGTGGACCCGTTGCTCAGTGTGCATAGAGGGATATGGCTGCACCTCACTGACGAGGCCCACAATAGGCCGAAACGTACGTCTGGGGTTTTGCCGTTTCTCTCGTTCAGAGAGGGATTGCCTGGTATTTCGGGGCTGGACTGCACTGTTAAGTCAGGATCAGACTGATATGCTACAGGAAAGTTCTTCTCTGTGAAAGGCACATATTGAGCAAAAAGAGGCTGCTTCTAGGGTGGTAACTAGCCATAGAACAAGCTATTATGCTATTGTTCGTTCCCAGGTTGAGCGCTTCTCTCTTTTTATTTATGCAAATTATGACACTTAGGGAAGTCTCCCTAAGTGTGATGCGGGAATCCAGACGTGGACCCGTTGCTCAGTGTGCATAGAGGGATATGGCTGCACCTCACTGATGAGGCCCACAATAGGCCGAAACGTACGTCTGGGGTTTTGCCGTTTCTCTCGTTCAGAGAGGGATTGCCTGGTATTTCGGGGCTGGACTGCACTGTTAAGTCAGGATCAGACTGATATGCTACAGGAAAGTTCTTCTCTGTGAAAGGCACATATTGAGCAAAAAGAGGCTGCTTCTAGGGTGGTAACTAGCCATAGAACAAGCTATTATGCTATTGTTCGTTCCCAGGTTGAGCGCTTCTCTCTTTTTATTTATGCAAATTATGACACTTAGGGAAGTCTCCCTAAGTGTGATGCGGGAATCCAGACGTGGACCCGTTGCTCAGTGTGCATAGAGGGATATGGCTGCACCTCACTGACGAGGCCCACAATAGGCCGAAACGTACGTCTGGGGTTTTGCCGTTTCTCTCGTTCAGAGAGGGATTGCCTGGTATTTCGGGGCTGGACTGCACTGTTAAGTCAGGATCAGACTGATATGCTACAGGAAAGTTCTTCTCTGTGAAAGGCACATATTGAGCAAAAAGAGGCTGCTTCTAGGGTGGTAACTAGCCATAGAACAAGCTATTATGCTATTGTTCGTTCCCAGGTTGAGCGCTTCTCTCTTTTTATTTATGCAAATTATGACACTTAGGGAAGTCTCCCTAAGTGTGATGCGGGAATCCAGACGTGGACCCGTTGCTCAGTGTGCATAGAGGGATATGGCTGCACCTCACTGACGAGGCCCATAGGAGGCCGAAACGATCGTCTGAGGTTGCTTCTCGGGCCTTTGGCTTGGATCAAGTGCAGTTTTCTGTGCTTGGTCTTGGTCTTGGTTTGCTGCCTGGAGACCTGCTCCTTCGGCCTGGGGTCCTTTCCCTTTGGGGTTTGGGCTCCTGCTGCTATTGGGGGGGTGGCTACTCCTTAGGCGTAGAGCAACTGGGTAGTAGGGCCGTCCCCTTGGCCTTGTGGCATCGTCCCTGGACTTCAGCCACATGCTGCTTTTGGGGGGACGCTCTGAAATCCAGCCTAAAGAGGCAATAGGGCAAATATGGCTACCAATGTGCCAAATGTTCCCCATACACTTCGGGTGTTGATTTCTGAGGACTTTCGAGAGAAGATTGGTTTGGCTCATGTCCAGCAGGTGGTTTTGGAGGGTGTTTTGAAGATGCCAAGAGCAAGTTTGCATTGTGTTCAGTCATTCCCTTCAAGAGGGATTTTTGATGTGGCTTTCACCGATGAGCATTATTTACAGACCTGCTATCAACGGACTATTGATATGGCTGCTGCTCCAGAGTTGGTTGGCATGAAATTTGTTGCCTGTGTGCAGAGGGAGAGAAGAATCCCGGTGACAGTACATATGTACAACCCTTGGGTCACTGATGTGGAAATTCGTCTGTTTCTTTGTCGCTACTTTGATGATGTTCAAGGAGGTAGCAAGCTGAAGAATCAGTTTGGGACTTTCAATGGAAAGCGCAGGTTCTGGGTGCGGTTTGTGCCTGATGAATTAGGTATTGGTGGAAAGAAACACCCTCCACAGACTTTCGCCATTGGTGGAAATAGAGGTTTCCTATACTATGATGACATGCCTCTTTTTTGCCGTAGTTGCAACCTGTTTGGTCACATTGCTGAAAATTGCCCAGGTGCCAGATGTCGAAATTGCGGTGAGGAGGATCATCTTGTTGCCCACTGTAGTAAACGCCGGACCTGTGACCTGTGTGGTTCTTCAAGTCATCTGTGCAGGATGTGTCCTTTGATGATGTTGCAGGGGCTTGATAGAGTGAAGCCTTCCTATGCTGATGTTGCAAAAAAACCATCTTCAGTTGCAGTTGAGCCATCTGTGAATGAGGAGGAGGTCTCTGATGAGGCATTGAACTCTATATTACCTCTTTTGTGCAAGAAATCTGCATTTGGGGTCCCTGTCGGAGAGGTGTCTGATGCTCCTGTGGTGGTTCCTGTGGCTGAGAAGGTGGAGGAAGCCCAATCTCATCTTCAGGAAGTGGATCTTGCTACATCTAATGTGATAGCTGCTTCAGATGTTCTTGAAGCCCTGTTGCCCAATGTGGATGATACTGTTGCTGTTCCTGGGACAGAGAATGTTTCCTTCACTGAGTCATCTTGTGATGCTGCTCCTGATGCTGTTCTTGGTGAAGGGGAGAACATTGATTGGTCTGCTGTTGTGTCCTCTAGTTCTGAGGAGGATATGGACACTGAAGGGAAAAAATCTGCCTCCAAGCGAAAAATAGATCCGGATTCTGATGGATGGGAGAGTCCTGATTTGAATCTTCCAGTAGTTAAGGGTGCAGATCCAGATACTACAAGTGATGCTGACTCTTTAATTTCAGAGTTTCCTTCTGTCTCTACTAAAGACGTTCCTTCTGACTCAAGCCAGTGTATAGGTGACTTTTCTGATGCCTCTTCTGTTGGTTATCTAGATAAAAGAGATGTGAACCAACTTGCTGAAGTTACTGGTTATGAGGCTGGCAAGGGGGAGCCTAGGAGGTCGGAACGTCACAGAGGCAGATTTAAAGGATCTCCTTTGAGTCCTAAGAAAAAGAAAGGAAAGAAGAAGTCCTGATGTTATTTCTTTTTTTGTTTTTCTTTAATTTATTTTTGTGATGTTTCTGACCATTTCTTCCCTTAATGTCAGGTGTATGACAACTTTAGCAAGGAGAGCTGCAATTTTTAAATTATTATCTGTATGTTCTGCTAATATTTTTTGTTTGCAGGAATGTGGTCTCTCTGAACATCCTAAATGTGCTGACTGGGAATATGGTCCTAAAGTATGGTCTTGTTCTTCTGATAGGAATGGGGGGGTGGGAGTTTTGTTTAAGGGGTTTAGTTTTTCTATCCTTAATGTAGTTCATATTGTCCCAGGTCGGGTACTTTTGGTTAGTTTTAGTTTTTGTGGGACTGTTTTTCGTTTGTTTAATGTATATGCTTCTCCAAATAGGGTAGAACGTTTGCTTAATTTTGAAACTTTAAAGTTTTTTCTGCCAGGTCGAGAGCCAACTTTTTTGGTTGGGGATTTTAATTGTATTATTAAGAATGGGGACAGAGAGGGTGGGAGTGATTGTAGGGTGGATAGCTCAGGGAAGTTTTTACTTGATTTGCTTAAATCTTTCGGTTTGAAGGATGCCTTCGGGTCTGTTTCTTTTTCAGGGGAGGGTTTTACTTTCTTTAGTGATAGTGGTGGGATAAAATCTCGAATTGATTTTTGTTTTTTATCTAAATTTTTATGTGTTGATGATTTTTCTTTAAAGCGGATGCCCTTTACGGATCATGCCCTTTTGATGTGTAAGGTGAATTGTGATTTGAAGATTAAGTATGGTAAGGGTGTTTGGAAACTGAATGTGGATTTGTTAAAAGATGAGAAGTTTAAGCGTCAGTTTGTTTGGATGTATGAAAGGTGGCGTGAAAGAAAATGTGATTTTAGTAATGTGCTTATGTGGTGGGAATGGTTGAAGGTGGAAATAAAGAGGTTTTTTATTAAGAAAGGCTGTGAGAAAGCTAGAATGGAAAGGGAGTTGTATGATAAATGGTATCTGAGGTTGTTGTATTTGTATGAATTGAGAAATTGTGGTATTGATGTGCATGAGGAAATTGCTGAAGCAAGAAAGATAATTAAAAAGTGTATGCATGAAAAAGGAAAGAAAATTGTTTTTATGGCAAGATTGGAGAAAATGGAAAAGGATGAGTCTTGTAGTAAATATTTTTTTAAGAAAGCTTTTGAAGGAAAGACTGGTTTTGTTAGTGTTTTTGATAAGGTTGAGTGTGAAGTTAATGGTACGGATGGTGTTTTGCGTGAAGTTCATGAGTTTTACAGTGAGCTGTATAAAGAAAAAACAAGAGATGTTTTATTGGAAAATGAGTTGTTGGAAAACATTGAGGTTAAGTTGGAAAAATATGATAATGATTTGTTAGAAAGGGATCTAAGTTTGGATGAGATTGCAGAGGTTGTTAGGAGTTTTAAGAATGGGAAGGTACCTGGTTGTGATGGTTTGCCTGTTGAATTTTATACTTGTTTTTGGAATTTGATTGGGGTGGATATGTTGGATGTTTGTAAGTTTGTTTTTAGAATGAATGTTTTGCCTGTTTCAATGAGGAAAGGTTTGATTGTTTTGTTATTTAAAAAGGGTGATAAGAGAGATTTGAGGAATTGGAGGCCGATTACGTTGTTGAATGTTGACTATAAGGTTATTGCAAAGGTGTTGGCAAATAGAATGCGTGGAGTGATTGGTAAGGTTGTGGGTGAAGAGCAAGTGTGTGCTGTTCCTGGGCGTCAGATTTCTGAAAGTTTGTTGTTACTACGTGATGTACTGTGGTATGTGAGGGAGAGGATGAGGTCTGTTGCTGTTGCTATTGTGGATTTTGAAAAAGCGTATGATAGGGTAGTGCATGATTTTATGTTTCATGTTTTAGAACGTTTAGGTTTTTCTGGTAAGATTATTGGATGGTTTAAATGTTTGTATAGTGATATTGTGAGTCAAGTCCAGGTTAATGGTTTTTTGACTGAGGAATTTTGTGTTAAATCTGGAGTGCGTCAAGGATGTCCTTTGTCTCCTGTGTTATTTGTATGTGTCATTGAGCCATTATTAACTAGTTTGAGGAAGGATAAATTAGTTAGAGGTGTGAGTGTTCCTGGTAGTAATGGAAGGTGTTTAAAAGTGATTGGGTATATGGATGATGTGAGTGTGGTATGTGAGACTCAGGCTGGTTTGAGGAGGGTGAAAACTTTAGTTGAATGTTTTTGTATGGCAAGTGGTTTCAGAGTTAATTGGAATAAGTGTAAAGTTAAAGTTTTTGGTAATGATAGGGAGATTGATTCCTGTGGATGGCCTGTGACTGAAGGTGCAATTGAGGTGTTGGGTGTGAAATTTGATGTGGATTTGAAAGGCTTGGAAAGTTGGGAGAATGTTTTTGATAAAGTGAGTAGAAAACTTCAGTTTTGGTCTTTAAGGACTTTATCTTTGGAAGGAAAAATGTTAGTTATTAAATCGGTTTTGATTCCTATTATGTTATATTTGGCGTTAGTTTTTCCGCCACCTGAGAGGATTTTTCGGAGAATTTTGAGAGTGTTGTTTTCTTTTTTCTGGAGTTCTGGTATGGAGCGTTTGAAAAGAGATGTTGTTGTTAAGAGTAAGAATGTTGGTGGTAAGGGTTTTCCAAATGTGGAGAGATTTTTGGCTGTGAAATATGTTAGTAGGTGTGTGGTTCTGAGTGGTAAGGATAGCATGGCTGGTTGTATGGTAAAGTATGCTTGTGGAAATGTTTTAAGACGATATGGTTTATTTGAGATTGATAGAAAGAAACCGGTATGTTTTGCTGTTCCGTGGTTTTATGTAAGGGTGGAATGTTGGATTAAAAAATATGGTTTGGAGAATGTTAGTAGGGAGATGTGGTGTGCAAACAGAATGGTGTTGAAAATGTTGGAGAAGAAGGAAGGTCTTGAGTTGATTGGGGGTTTGAATGAAAATGAATGTGTGTTGGTATGGAAAAATGTGTGTAATAAGTATTTGATGAATAGGCAGAAAGATATTAGTTGGATGAGTGTGCATAAGTGTTTGCCAACAAGGGATTTTCAGAGAATGCGTCGTTTAGTGGCTTCAGAAGTGTGTCCTAGAGATGGTTGTTTTCAAAGCGAGAGTGTTATTCATTTGTTTTGGAATTGTGAGTATGCTAGGGATGTTTGGAGAAGTTTGAAAAGGATGATTAAGGGTTTGACTGGAGTGCAGTTTTTTACTTTTAATATGATGATGTATGGTTTGTGTGGAAGTGGTGTGGAAAAGGAGAAAGCAAGATTGATATGGTTGTTGGCATGTTGTGTGAAGGAGGTGTTGTGGGATGTGCGTAATATTTTGATTTTTAAGAAAGAGGTAGTTACTGTAGGTAATTGTGTGGGTATGATCCGTGGGAAGTTGTTTTTGTATTTTTCTTTTGATAGGAGGCGATATGGGGAATTAGATTCTGAAGGCATCTGGAAGACAAAGAAGTGGAAGGATTGGATTATTTAGTTTTTTTTTTTTTTTTTTTTTTTTTTTTTTTTGTCTGTATTTGAAATATGTTTAATTTTATTTTGTGTGATTATTTAAGTTTAATATTTGCATTTTGATTTTTTTCTGATGACAAAAATTTGGGTCAATATTTCAGTTTTGTAACAAGAGATATATTGTTTGCATTTGTTATTATGATTTTATTTTGTATATATGCATATATGATTATTTTTCTAATAAAAGAATTACGAAACGTACGTCTGGGGTTTTGCCGTTTCTCTCGTTCAGAGAGGGATTGCCTGGTATTTCGGGGCTGGACTGCACTGTTAAGTCAGGATCAGACTGATATGCTACAGGAAAGTTCTTCTCTGTGAAAGGCACATATTGAGCAAAAATAGGCTGCTTCTAGGGTGGTAACTAGCCATAGAACAAGCTATTATGCTATTGTTCGTTCCCAGGTTGAGCGCTTCTCTCTTTTTATTTATGCAAATTATGACACTTAGGGAAGTCTCCCTAAGTGTGATGCGGGAATCCAGACGTGGACCCGTTGCTCAGTGTGCATAGAGGGATATGGCTGCACCTCACTGACGAGGCCCACAATAGGCCGAAATGTACGTCTGGGGTTTTGCCGTTTCTCTCGTTCAGAGAGGGATTGCCTGGTATTTCGGGGCTGGACTGCACTGTTAAGTCAGGATCAGACTGATATGCTCTAGGAAAGTTCTTCTCTGTGAAAGGCACATATTGAGCAAAAAGAGGCTGCTTCTAGGGTGGTAACTAGCCATAGAACAAGCTATTATGCTATTGTTCGTTCCCAGGTTGAGCGCTTCTCTCTTTTTATTTATGCAAATTATGACACTTAGGGAAGTCTCCCTAAGTGTGATGCGGGAATCCAGACGTGGACCCGTTGCTCAGTGTGCATAGAGGGATATGGCTGCACCTCACTGACGAGGCCCACAATAGGCCAAAACGTACGTCTGGGGTTTTGCCGTTTCTCTCGTTCAGAGAGGGATTGCCTGGTATTTCGGGGCTGGACTGCACTGTTAAGTCAGGATCAGACTGATATGCTACAGGAAAGTTCTTCTCTGTGAAAGGCACATATTGAGCAAAAAGAGGCTGCTTCTAGGGTGGTAACTAGCCATAGAACAAGCTATTATGCTATTGTTCGTTCCCAGGTTGAGCGCTTCTCTCTTTTTATTTATGCAAATTATGACACTTAGGGAAGTCTCCCTAAGTGTGATGCGGGAATCCAGACGTGGACCCGTTGCTCAGTGTGCATAGAGGGATATGGCTGCACCTCACTGACGAGGCCCACAATAGGCCAAAACGTACGTCTGGGGTTTTGCCGTTTCTCTCGTTCAGAGAGGGATTGCCTGGTATTTCGGGGCTGGACTTCACTGTTAAGTCAGGATCAGACTGATATGCTACAGGAAAGTTCTTCTCTGTGAAAGGCACATATTGAGCAAAAAGAGGCTGCTTCTAGGGTGGTAACTAGCCATAGAACAAGCTATTATGCTATTGTTCATTCCCAGGTTGAGCGCTTCTCTCTTTTTATTTATGCAAATTATGACACTTAGGGAAGTCTCCCTAAGTGTGATGCGGGAATCCAGACGTGTACCCGTTGCTCAGTGTGCATAGAGGGATATGGCTGCACCTCACTGACGAGGCCCACAATAGGCCGAAACGTACGTCTGGGGTTTTTCCGTTTCTCTCGTTCAGAGAGGGATTGCCTGGTATTTCGGGGCTGGACTGCACTGTTAAGTCAGGATCAGACTGATATGCTACAGGAAAGTTCATCTCTGTGAAAGGCACATATTGAGCAAAAAGAGGCTGCTTCTAGGGTGGTAACTAGCCATAGAACAAGCTATTATGCTATTGTTCGTTCCCAGGTTGAGTGCTTCTCTCTTTTTATTTATGCAAATTATGACACTTAGGGAAGTCTCCCTAAGTGTGATGCGGGAATCCAGATGTGGACCCGTTGCTCAGTGTGCATAGAGGGATATGGCTGCACCTCACTGACGAGGCCCACAATAGGCCGAAATGTACGTCTGGGGTTTTGCCGTTTCTCTCGTTCAGAGAGGGATTGCCTGGTATTTCGGGGCTGGACTGCACTGTTAAGTCAGGATCAGACTGATATGCTACAGGAAAGTTCTTCTCTGTGAAAGGCACATATTGAGCAAAAAGAGGCTGCTTCTAGGGTGGTAACTAGCCATAGAACAAGCTATTATGCTATTGTTCGTTCCCAGGTTGAGCGCTTCTCTCTTTTTATTTATGCAAATTATGACACTTAGGGAAGTCTCCCTAAGTGTGATGCGGGAATCCAGACGTGGACCCATTGCTCAGTGTGCATAGAGGGATATGGCTGCACCTCACTGACGAGGCCCACAATAGGCCGAAACGTACGTCTGGGGTTTTGCCGTTTCTCTCATTCAGAGAGGGATTGCCTGGTATTTCGGGGCTGGACTGCACTGTTAAGTCAGGATCAGACTGATATGCTACAGGAAAGTTCTTCTCTGTGAAAGGCACATATTGAGCAAAAAGAGGCTGCTTCTAGGGTGGTAACTAGCCATAGAACAAGCTATTATGCTATTGTTCGTTCCCAGGTTGAGCGCTTCTCTTTTTTTATTTATGCAAATTATGACACTTAGGGAAGTCTCCCTAAGTGTGATGCGGGAATCCAGACGTGGACCCGTTGCTCAGTGTGCATAGAGGGATATGGCTGCACCTCACTGACGAGGCCCACAATAGGCTGAAACGTACGTCTGGGGTTTTGCCGTTTCTCTCGTTCAGAGAGGGATTGCCTGGTATTTCGGGGCTGGACTGCACTGTTAAGTCAGGATCAGACTGATATGCTACAGGAAAGTTCTTCTCTGTGAAAGGCACATATTGAACAAAAAGAGGCTGCTTCTAGGGTGGTAACTAGCCATTGTTCGTTCCCAGGTTGAGCGCTTCTCTCTTTTTATTTATGTGTGCCAGGCCTACTTAAAAAATATTTACACCAATCATATTTGTTGTGACAGTATTCTAATAATTAAAAATTAAAATTTTTGGTAATAGTTGCTGTGATTTGAATCGTCAGTTTGCTGGTGCCATTGAATAGCACTTTCCTCCTGCCTTGCAGCCTGCTGTGAGCCAGGCCCACCTAGCCAATTGTTGTCAGCAATCATATTTCTGTTAACAGTATTGCAAATATTGTCAATCATCACTGTTTAGACTGTCAGTAATCAGTCTCCTAGTTTCCTTGAATTGCATCTCCCTCCTGCCTGCCATCCTTTTGTGCCAGGCCGTCTTGCCAACTATTTACACCAATCCAAATTTTTTGTCACAGTATAGTTACTAATTAAAAATAAAAAAATCTTTATTGTTGATGATCTTAACCCTCAGTTTGCTCGTGCCTTTGAATTGCACTTTTCTACAGCCTTCCAAGCCTGTGTGCCAGGCCTACTTAAAAAATATTTATACCAATCATATTTGTTGTGACAGTATTCTAATAATTAAAAATTAAAATTTTTGGTAATAGTTGCTGTGATTTGAATCGTCAGTTTGCTGGTGCCATTGAATAGCACTTTCCCCCTGCCTTGCAGCCTGCTGTGAGCCAGGCCCACCTAGCCAATTGTTGTCAGCAATCATATTTCTGTTAACAGTATTGCAAAAATTATCAATCATCACTGTTTAGACTGTCAGTAATCAGTCTCCTAGTTTCCTTGAATTGCATCTCCCTCCTGCCTGCCATCCTTTTGTGCCAGGCCGTCTTGCCAACTATTTACACCAATCCAAATTTTTTGTCACAGTATAGTTACTAATTAAAATTAAAAAAATCTTTATTGTTGATGATCTTAACCCTCAGTTTGCTTGTGCCTTTGAATTGCACTTTTCTACAGCCTTCCAAGCCTGTGTGCCAGGCCTACTTAAAAAATATTTACACCAATCATATTTGTTGTGACAGTATTCTAATAATTAAAAATTAAAATGTTTGGTAATAGTTGCTGTGATTTGAATCCTCAGTTTGCTGGTGCCATTGAATAGCACTTTCCTCCTGCCTTGCAGCCTGCTGTGAGCCAGGCCCACCTAGCCAATTGTTGTCAGCAATCATATTTCTGTTAACAGTATTGCAAAAATTGTCAATCATCACTGTTTAGACTGTCAGTAATCAGTCTCCTAGTTTTCTTGAATTGCATCTCCCTCCTGCCTGCCATCCTTTTGTGCCAGGCCGTCTTGCCAACTATTTACACCAATCCAAATTTTTTGTCACAGTATAGTTACTAATTAAAATTAAAAAAATCTTTATTGTTGATGATCTTAATCCTCAGTTTGCTCGTGCTTTTGAATTTCACTTTTCTACAGCCTTCCAAGCTTGTGTGCCAGGCCTATTTAAAAAATATTTACACCAATCATATTTGTTGTGACAGTATTCTAATAATTAAAAATTAAAATTTTTGGTAATAGTTGCTGTGATTTGAATCCTCAGTTTGCTGGTGCCATTGAATAGCACTTTCCTCCTGCCTTGCAGCCTGCTGTGAGCCAGGCCCACCTAGCCAATTGTTGTCAGCAATCATATTTCTGTTAACAGTATTGCAAAAATTGTCAATCATCACTGTTTAGACTGTCAGTAATCAGTCTCCTAGTGTCCTTGAATTGCATCTCCCTCCTGCCTGCCATCCTTTTGTGCCAGGCCGTCTTGCCAACTATTTACACCAATCCAAATTTTTTGTCACAGTATAGTTACTAATTAAAATTAAAAAAATCTTTATTGTTGATGATCTTAATCCTCAGTTTGCTCGTGCCTTTGAATTTCACTTTTCTACAGCCTTCCAAGCCTGTGTGCCAGGCCTACTTAAAAAATATTTACACCAATCATATTTGTTGTGACAGTATTCTAATAATTAAAAATTAAAATTTTTGGTAATAGTTGCTGTGATTTGAATCCTCAGTTTGCTGGTGCCATTGAATAGCACTTTCCTCCTGCCTTGCAGCCTGCTGTGAGCCAGGCCCACCTAGCCAATTGTTGTCAGCAATCATATTTCTGTTAGCAGTATTGCAAAAATTGTCAATCATCACTGTTTAGACTGTCAGTAATCAGTCTCTTGGGCCTAGATTTGGAGTTTGGCGGTAGAAGGGCTGTTAACGCTCCGCAGGCTTTTTTCTGGCCGCACCATAAAATTAACTCTGGTATCGAGAGTTCAAAAAAATGCTGCGTTAGGCTCCAAAAAAGGAGCGTAGAGCATTTTTACGGCAAATGCAACTCTCGATACCAGAGTTGCTTACGGACGCGGCCAGCCTCAAAAACGTGCTCGTGCACGATTCTCCCATAGGAAACAATGTTGCTGTTTGAGCTGAAAAAAAACCTAACACCTGCAAAAAAGCAGCGTTCAGCTCCTAACGCAGCCCCATTGTTTCCTATGGGGAAACACCTCCTAAGTCTGCACCAAACACCCTAACATGTACCCCGAGTCTAAACACCCCTAACCTTACACTTATTAACCCCTAATCTGCCGCCCCCGCTATCGCTGACACCTGCATTATATTATTAACCCCTAATCTGCCGCTCCGTAAACCGCCGCAATTTACATTATCCCTATGTACCCCTAATCTGCTGCCCTAACATCGCCGACCCCTATATTATATTTATTAACCCCTAATCTGCCCCCCTCAACGTCGCCAACACCTGCCTACACTTATTAACCCCTAATCTGCCGAGCGGACCGCACCGCTACTATAATAAATGTATTAACCCCTAACCCGCCTCACTAACCCTATCATAAATAGTATTAACCCCTAATCTGCCCTCCCTAACATCGCCGACACCTACCTTCAATTATTAACCCCTAATCTGACGACCGGAGCTCATCGCTACTATAATAAATGGATTAACCCCTAAAGCTAAGTCTAACCCTAACACTAACACCCCCCTAACTTAAATATAATTTAAATCTAACAAAATTAATTAACTCTTATTAAATAAATTATTCCTATTTAAAGCTAAATACTTACCTGTAAAATAAATCCTAATATAGCTACAATATAAATTATAATTACATTATAGCTATTTTAGGATTAATATTTATTTTACAGGTAACTTTGTAATTATTTTAACCAGGTACAATAGCTATTAAATAGTTAAGAACTATTTAATAGTTACCTAGTTAAAATAATAACAAATTTACCTGTAAAATAAATCCTAACCTAAGTTATAATTAAACCTAACACTACCCTATCAATAAATTAATTAAATAAACTACCTACAATTAACCTAACACTACACTATCAATAAATAAATTAAATACAATTGCTACAAATAACTACAATTACATAAACTAACTAAAGTACAAAAAATAAAAAAGAACTAAGTTACAAAAAATAAAAAAATATTTACCAACATTAGAAAAATATTACAACAATTTTAAACTAATTACACCTACTCTAAGCCCCCTAATAAAATAACAAAGACCCCCAAAATAAAAAATTCCCTACCCTATTCTAAATTAATAAATGTAAAAGCTCTTTTACCTTACCAGCCCTGAACAGGGCCCTTTGCGGGGCATGCCCCAAAGTATTCAGCTCTTTTGCCTGTAAAAAAAAACATACAATACCCCCCCCAACATTACAACCCACCACCCACATACCCCTAATCTAACCCAAACCCCCCTTAAATAAACCTAACACTAAGCCCCTGAAGATCTTCCTACCTTGTCTTCACCATCCAGGTATCACCGATCCGTCCTGGCATCCGGTGCTGAAGAGGTCCAGAAGAGGCTCCAAAGTCTTCCTCCTATCCGGCAAGAAGAGGACATCCGGACCGGCAAACATCTTCTCCAAGCGGCATCTTCGATCTTCTTCCATCCGGTGCGGAGCGGGTCCATCTTGAAGCAGCCGACGCGGATCCATCCTCTTCTTCCGTTGTCTCCCGACGAATGACGGTTCCTTTAAGGGACGTCATCCAAGATGGCGTCCCTCGAATTCCGATTGGCTGATAGGATTCTATCAGCCAATCGGAATTAAGGTAGGAATATTCTGATTGGCTGATGGAATCAGCCAATCAGAATCAAGTTCAATCCGATTGGCTGATCCAATCAGCCAATCAGATTGAGCTCGCATTCTATTGGCTGATCGGAACAGCCAATAGAATGCAAGCTCAATCTGATTGGCTGATTGGATCAGCCAATCGGATTGAACTTGATTCTGATTGGCTGATTCCATCAGCCAATCAGAATATTCCTACCTTAATTCCGATTGGCTGATAGAATCCTATCAGCCAATCGGAATTCGAGGGACGCCATCTTGGATGACGTCCCTTAAAGGAACCGTCATTCGTCGGGAGACAATGGAAGAAGAGGATGGATCCGCGTCGGCTGCTTCAAGATGGACCCGCTCCGCACCGGATGGAAGAAGATCGAAGATGCCGCTTGGAGAAGATGTTTGCCGGTCCGGATGTCCTCTTCTTGCCGGATAGGAGGAAGACTTTGGAGCCTCTTCTGGACCTCTTCAGCACCGGATGCCAGGACGGATCGGTGATACCTGGATGGTGAAGACAAGGTAGGAAGATCTTCAGGGGCTTAGTGTTAGGTTTATTTAAGGGGGGTTTGGGTTAGATTAGGGGTATGTGGGTGGTGGGTTGTAATGTTGGGGGGGGGGGTATTGTATGTTTTTTTTTACAGGCAAAAGAGCTGAATACTTTGGGGCATGCCCCGCAAAGGGCCCTGTTCAGGGCTGGTAAGGTAAAAGAGCTTTTACATTTATTAATTTAGAATAGGGTAGGGAATTTTTTATTGTGGGGGTCTTTGTTATTTTATTAGGGGGCTTAGAGTAGGTGTAATTAGTTTAAAATTGTTGTAATATTTTTCTAATGTTGGTAAATATTTTCTTATTTTTTGTAACTTAGTTCTTTTTTATTTTTTGTACTTTAGTTAGTTTATGTAATTGTAGTTATTTGTAGCAATTGTATTTAATTTATTTATTGATAGTGTAGTGTTAGGTTAATTGTAGGTAATTGTAGGTAGTTTATTTAATTAATTTATTGATAGGGTAGTGTTAGGTTTAATTATAACTTAGGTTAGGATTTATTTTACAGGTAATTTTGTAATTATTTTAACTAGGTAACTATTAAATAGTTCTTAACTATTTAATAGCTATTGTACCTTGTTAAAATAATTACAAAGTTACCTGTAAAATAAATATTAATCCTAAAATAGCTACAATATAATTATAATTTATATTGTAGCTATATTAGGATGTATTTTACAGGTAAGTATTTAGCTTTAAATAGGAATCATTTATTTAATAAGAGTTAATTAATTTCGTTAGATTTAAATTATATTTAAGTTAGGGGGGTGTTAGTGTTAGGGTTAGACTTAGCTTTAGGGGTTAATCCATTTATTATAGTAGCGATGAGCTCCGGTCGTCAGATTAGGGGTTAATAATTGAAGGTAGGTGTCGGCGATGTTAGGGAGGGCAGATTAGGGGTTAATACTATTTATGATAGGGTTAGTGAGGCGGGTTAGGGGTTAATACATTTATTATAGTAGCGCTCAGGTCCGGTCGGCAGATTTGGGGTTAATAAGTGTAGGCAGGTGTCGGCGACGTTGAGGGGGGCAGATTAGGGGTTAATAAATATAATATAGGGGTCGGCGGTGTTAGGGGCAGCAGATTAGGGGTACATAAGGATAACGTAGGTGGCGGCGCTTTGCGGTCGGCAGATTAGGGGTTAATTATTGTAAGTAGCTGGCGGCGACGTTGTGGGGGGCAGGTTAGGGGTTAATAAATATAATACAGGGGTCGGCGGGGTTAGGGGCAGCAGATTAGGGGTACATAAGTATAACGTAGTTGGCGGTCGGCAGATTAGGGGTTAAAAAATTTTAATCGAGTGGCGGCGATGTGGGGGGACCTCGGTTTAGGGGTACATAGGTAGTTTATGGGTGTTAGTGTACTTTAGAGTACAGTAGTTAAGAGCTTTATGAACCGGCGTTAGCCCAGAAAGCTCTTAACTCCTGCTATTTTCCTGCGGCTGGAGTTTTGTCATTAGAGCTCTAATGCTCACTTCAGAAACGACTCTAAATACCGGAGTTAGGAAGATCCCATTGAAAAGATAGGATACGCAATTGACGTAAGGGGATCTGCGGTATGGAAAAGTCGCGGCTGAAAAGTGAGCGTTAGACCCTTTAATCACTGACTCCAAATACCGGCGGTAGCCTAAAACCAGCGTTAGGAGCCTCTAACGCTGGTTTTCACGGCTACCGCCGAACTCTAAATCTAGCCGCTAGTGTCCTTGAATTGCATCTCCCTCCTGCCTGCCATCCTTTTGTGCCAGGCCGTCTTGCCAACTATTTACACCAATCCAAATTTTTTGTCACAGTATAGTTACTAATTACAATTAAAAAAATCTTTATTGTTGATGATCTTAACCCTCAGTTTGCTCGTGCCTTTGAATTGCACTTTTCTACAGCCTTCCAAGCCTGTGTGCCAGGCCTACTTAAAAAATATTTACACCAATCATATTTGTTGTGACAGTATTCTAATAATTAAAAATTAAAATTTTTGGTAATAGTTGCTGTTATTTGAATCGTCAGTTTGCTGGTGCCATTGAATAGCACTTTCCTCCTGCCTTGCAGCCTGCTGTGAGCCAGGCCCACCTAGCCAATTGTTGTCAGCAATCATATTTCTGTTAACAGTATTGCAAAAATTGTCAATCATCACTGTTTAGACTGTCAGTAATCAGTCTCCTAGTGTCCTTGAATTGCATCTCCCTCCTGCCTGCCATCCTTTTGTGCCAGGCCGTCTTGCCAACTATTTACACCAATCCAAATTTTTTGTCACAGTATAGTTACTAATTACAATTAAAAAAATCTTTATTGTTGATGATCTTAACCCTCAGTTTGCTCGTGCCTTTGAATTGCACTTTTCTACAGCCTTCCAAGCCTGTGTGCCAGGCCTACTTAAAAAATATTTACACCAATCATATTTGTTGTGACAGTATTCTATTAATTAAAAATTAAAATTTTTGGTAATAGTTGCTGTGATTTGAATCCTCAGTTTGCTGGTGCCATTGAATAGCACTTTCCTCCTGCCTTTGCAGCCTGCTGTGAGCCAGGCCCACCTAGCCAATTGTTGTCAGCAATCATATTTCTGTTAACAGTATTTCAAAAATTGTCAATCATCATTGTTTAGACTGTCAGTAATCAGTCTCCTAGTTTCCTTGAATTGCATCTCCCTCCTGCCTGCCATCCTTTTGTGCCAGGCCGTCTTGCCAACTATTTACACCAATCCAAATTTTTTGTCACAGTATAGTTACTAATTAAAATTAAAAAAATCTTTATTGTTGATGATCTTAACCCTCAGTTTGCTCGTGCCTTTGAATTGCACTTTTCTACAGCCTTCCAAGCCTGTGTGCCAGGCCTACTTAAAAAATATTTACACCAATCATATTTGTTGTGACAGTATTCTAATAATTAAAAATTAAAATGTTTGGTAATAGTTGCTGTGATTTGAATCCTCAGTTTGCTGGTGCCATTGAATAGCACTTTCCTCCTGCCTTGCAGCCTGCTGTGAGCCAGGCCCACCTAGCCAATTGTTGTCAGCAATCATATTTCTGTTAACAGTATTGCAAAAATTGTCAATCATCAATGTTTAGACTGTCAGTAATCAGTCTCCTAGTTTTCTTGAATTGCATCTCCCTCCTGCCTGCCATCCTTTTGTGCCAGGCCGTCTTGCCAACTATTTACACCAATCCAAATTTTTTGTCACAGTATAGTTACTAATTAAAATTTAAAAAATCTTTATTGTTGATGATCTTAACCCTCAGTTTGCTCGTGCTTTTGAATTTCACTTTTCTACAGCCTTCCAAGCCTGTGTGCCAGGCCTACTTAAAAAATATTTACACCAATCATATTTGTTGTGACAGTATTCTAATAATTAAAAATTAAAATTTTTGGTAATAGTTGCTGTGATTTGAATCCTCAGTTTGCTGGTGCCATTGAATAGCACTTTCCTCCTGCCTTGCAGCCTGCTGTGAGCCAGGCCCACCTAGCCAATTGTTGACAGCAATCATATTTCTGTTAACAGTATTGCAAAAATTGTCAATCATCACTGTTTAGACTGTCAGTAATCAGTCTCCTAGTTTCCTTGAATTGCATCTCCCTCCTGCCTGCCATCCTTTTGTGCCAGGCCGTCTTGCCAACTATTTACACCAATCCAAATTTTTTGTCACAGTATAGTTACTAATTACAATTAAAAAAATCTTTATTGTTGATGATCTTAACCCTCAGTTTGCTCGTGCCTTTGAATTGCACTTTTCTACAGCCTTCCAAGCCTGTGTGCCAGGCCTACTTAAAAAATATTTACACCAATCATATTTGTTGTGACAGTATTCTAATAATTAAAAATTAAAATTTTTGGTAATAGTTGCTGTTATTTGAATCGTCAGTTTGCTGGTGCCATTGAATAGCACTTTCCTCCTGCCTTGCAGCCTGCTGTGAGCCAGGCCCACCTAGCCAATTGTTGTCAGCAATCATATTTCTGTTAACAGTATTGCAAAAATTGTCAATCATCACTGTTTAGACTGTCAGTAATCAATCTCCTAGTTTCCTTGAATTTCATCTCCCTCCTGCCTGCCATCCTTTTGTGCCAGGCCGTCTTGCCAACTATTTGCACCAATCCAAATTTTTTGTCACAGTATAGTTACTAATTAAAATTAAAAAAATCTTTATTGTTGATGATCTTAACCCTCAGTTTGCTCGTGCCTTTGAATTGCACTTTTCTACAGCCTTCCAAGCCTGTGTGCCAGGCCTACTTAAAAAATATTTACACCAATCATATTTGTTGTGACAGTATTCTAATAATTAAAAATTAAAATTTTTGGTAATAGTTGCTGTTATTTGAATCGTCAGTTTGCTGGTGCCATTGAATAGCACTTTCCTCCTGCCTTGCAGCCTGCTGTGAGCCAGGCCCACCTAGCCAATTGTTGTCAGCAATCATATTTCTGTTAACAGTATTGCAAAAATTGTCAATCATCACTGTTTAGACTGTCAGTAATCAGTCTCCTAGTTTCCTTGAATTTCATCTCCCTCCTGCCTGCCATCCTTTTGTGCCAGGCCGTCTTGCCAACTATTTACACCAATCCAAATTTTTTGTCACAGTATAGTTACTAATTACAATTAAAAAAATCTTTATTGTTGATGATCTTAACCCTCAGTTTGCTCGTGCCTTTGAATTGCACTTTTCTACAGCCTTCCAAGCCTGTGTGCCAGGTCTACTTAAAAAATATTTACACCAATCATATTTGTTGTGACAGTATTCTAATAATTAAAAATTAAATTTTTTGGTAATAGTTGCTGTGATTTGAATTGTCAGTTTGCTGGTGCCATTGAATAGCACTTTCCTCCTGCCTTGCAGCCTGCTGTGAGCCAGGCCCATCTAGCCAATTGTTGTCAGCAATCATATTTCTGTTAACAGTATTGCAAAAATTGTCAATCATCATTGTTTAGAATGTCAGTAATCAGTCTCCTAGTGTCCTTGAATTGCATCTCCCTCCTGCCTGCCATCCTTTTGTGCCAGGCCGTCTTGCCAACTATTTACACCAATCCAAATTTTTTGTCACAGTATAGTTACTAATTACAATTAAAAAAATCTTTATTGTTGATGATCTTAACCCTCAGTTTGCTCGTGCCTTTGAATTGCACTTTTCTACAGCCTTCCAAGCCTGTGTGCCAGGCCTACTTAAAAAATATTTACACCAATCATATTTGTTGTGACAGTATTCTATTAATTAAAAATTAAAATTTTTGGTAATAGTTGCTGTGATTTGAATCCTCAGTTTGCTGGTGCCATTGAATAGCACTTTCCTCCTGCCTTGCAGCCTGCTGTGAGCCAGGCCCACCTAGCCAATTGTTGTCAGCAATCATATTTCTGTTAACAGTATTTCAAAAATTGTCAATCATCATTGTTTAGACTGTCAGTAATCAGTCTCCTAGTTTCCTTGAATTGCATCTCCCTCCTGCCTGCCATCCTTTTGTGCCAGGCCGTCTTGCCAACTATTTACACCAATCCAAATTTTTTGTCACAGTATAGTTACTAATTAAAATTAAAAAAATCTTTATTGTTGATGATCTTAACCCTCAGTTTGCTCGTGCCTTTGAATTGCACTTTTCTACAGCCTTCCAAGCCTGTGTGCCAGGCCTACTTAAAAAATATTTACACCAATCATATTTGTTGTGACAGTATTCTAATAATTAAAAATTAAAATTTTTGGTAATAGTTGCTGTGATTTGAATCCTCAGTTTGCTGGTGCCATTGAATAGCACTTTCCTCCTGCCTTGCAGCCTGCTGTGAGCCAGGCCCACCTAGCCAATTGTTGTCAGCAATCATATTTCTGTTAACAGTATTGCAAAAATTGTCAATCATCAATGTTTAGACTGTCAGTAATCAGTCTCCTAGTTTTCTTGAATTGCATCTCCCTCCTGCCTGCCATCCTTTTGTGCCAGGCCGTCTTGCCAACTATTTACACCAATCCAAATTTTTTGTCACAGTATAGTTACTAATTAAAATTTAAAAAATCTTTATTGTTGATGATCTTAACCCTCAGTTTGCTCGTGCTTTTGAATTTCACTTTTCTACAGCCTTCCAAGCCTGTGTGCCAGGCCTACTTAAAAAATATTTACACCAATCATATTTGTTGTGACAGTATTCTAATAATTAAAAATTAAAATTTTTGGTAATAGTTGCTGTGATTTGAATCCTCAGTTTGCTGGTGCCATTGAATAGCACTTTCCTCCTGCCTTGCAGCCTGCTGTGAGCCAGGCCCACCTAGCCAATTGTTGACAGCAATCATATTTCTGTTAACAGTATTGCAAAAATTGTCAATCATCACTGTTTAGACTGTCAGTAATCAGTCTCCTAGTTTCCTTGAATTGCATCTCCCTCCTGCCTGCCATCCTTTTGTGCCAGGCCGTCTTGCCAACTATTTACACCAATCCAAATTTTTTGTCACAGTATAGTTACTAATTACAATTAAAAAAATCTTTATTGTTGATGATCTTAACCCTCAGTTTGCTCGTGCCTTTGAATTGCACTTTTCTACAGCCTTCCAAGCCTGTGTGCCAGGCCTACTTAAAAAATATTTACACCAATCATATTTGTTGTGACAGTATTCTAATAATTAAAAATTAAAATTTTTGGTAATAGTTGCTGTTATTTGAATCGTCAGTTTGCTGGTGCCATTGAATAGCACTTTCCTCCTGCCTTGCAGCCTGCTGTGAGCCAGGCCCACCTAGCCAATTGTTGTCAGCAATCATATTTCTGTTAACAGTATTGCAAAAATTGTCAATCATCACTGTTTAGACTGTCAGTAATCAGTCTCCTAGTTTCCTTGAATTTCATCTCCCTCCTGCCTGCCATCCTTTTGTGCCAGGCCGTCTTGCCAACTATTTGCACCAATCCAAATTTTTTGTCACAGTATAGTTACTAATTAAAATTAAAAAAATCTTTATTGTTGATGATCTTAACCCTCAGTTTGCTCGTGCCTTTGAATTGCACTTTTCTACAGCCTTCCAAGCCTGTGTGCCAGGCCTACTTAAAAAATATTTACACCAATCATATTTGTTGTGACAGTATTCTAATAATTAAAAATTAAAATTTTTGGTAATAGTTGCTGTTATTTGAATCGTCAGTTTGCTGGTGCCATTGAATAGCACTTTCCTCCTGCCTTGCAGCCTGCTGTGAGCCAGGCCCACCTAGCCAATTGTTGTCAGCAATCATATTTCTGTTAACAGTATTGCAAAAATTGTCAATCATCACTGTTTAGACTGTCAGTAATCAGTCTCCTAGTTTCCTTGAATTTCATCTCCCTCCTGCCTGCCATCCTTTTGTGCCAGGCCGTCTTGCCAACTATTTGCACCAATCCAAATTTTTTGTCACAGTATAGTTACTAATTAAAATTAAAAAAATCTTTATTGTTGATGATCTTAACCCTCAGTTTGCTCGTGCCTTTGAATTGCACTTTTCTACAGCCTTCCAAGCCTGTGTGCCAGGCCTACTTAAAAAATATTTACACCAATCATATTTGTTGTGACAGTATTCTAATAATTAAAAATTAAAATTTTTGGTAATAGTTGCTGTGATTTGAATCCTCAGTTTGCTGGTGCCATTGAATAGCACTTTCCTCCTGCCTTGCAGCCTGCTGTGAGCCAGGCCCACCTAGCCAATTGTTGTCAGCAATCATATTTCTGTTAACAGTATTGCAAAAATTGTCAATCATCACTGTTTAGACTGTCAGTAATCAGTCTCCTAGTTTCCTTGAATTGCATCTCCCTCCTGCCTGCCATCCTTTTGTGCCAGGCCGTCTTGCCAACTATTTACACCAATCCAAATTTTTTGTCACAGTATAGTTACTAATTACAATTAAAAAAATCTTTATTGTTGATGATCTTAACCCTCAGTTTGCTCGTGCCTTTGAATTGCACTTTTCTACAGCCTTCCAAGCCTGTGTGCCAGGCCTACTTAAAAAATATTTACACCAATCATATTTGTTGTGACAGTATTCTAATAATTAAAAATTAAAATTTTTGGTAATAGTTGCTGTGATTTGAATCGTCAGTTTGATGGTGCCATTGAATAGCACTTTCCTCCTGCCTTGCAGCCTGCTGTGAGCCAGGCCCAACTAGCCAATTGTTGTCAGCAATCATATTTCTGTTAACAGTATTGCAAAAATTGTCAATCATCACTGTTTAGACTGTCAGTAATCAGTCTCCTAGTTTCCTTGAATTGCATCTCCCTCCTGCCTGCCATCCTTTTGTGCCAGGCCGTCTTGCCAACTATTTACACCAATCCAAATTTTTTGTCACAGTATAGTTACTAATTACAATTAAAAAAATCTTTATTGTTGATGATCTTAACCCTCAGTTTGCTCGTGCCTTTGAATTGCACTTTTCTACAGCCTTCCAAGCCTGTGTGCCAGGCCTACTTAAAAAATATTTACACCAATCATATTTGTTGTGACAGTATTCTAATAATTAAAAATTAAAATTTTTGGTAATAGTTGCTGTGATTTGAATCGTCAGTTTGATGGTGCCATTGAATAGCACTTTCCTCCTGCCTTGCAGCCTGCTGTGAGCCAGGCCCAACTAGCCAATTGTTGTCAGCAATCATATTTCTGTTAACAGTATTGCAAAAATTGTCAATCATCACTGTTTTGACTGTCATTAATCAGTCTACTAGTGTCCTTGAATTGCATCTCCCTCCTGCCTGCTATCCTTTTGTGCCAGGCCGTCTTGCCAACTATTTACACCAATCCTAATTGTTGTCACAGTATAGTTACTAATTAAAATAAAAAAAATCTTGATTGTTGAGCTTAATCCTCATTTTGCTTGTGCCATTGAATTGCACTTTTCTACTGCCTGCCAGCCTGTGTGCCAGGCCCAACTATCCAATTAGTGCTAGCAATCATATTTCTTTTAACAGTATTGCAAAATTTGTCAATCAACACTGTTTTGACTGTCAATCTGCAGTCTACTAGTGCCCTTGAATTGCATTTTCCTCCTGCCTGCCTGCCTGTGTGCCAGTCCCAACTAGCCAATTAGTGCCACCACTCATATTTATTGTAACAGGATTGGAATTTTTGTTAATCATAACTGTTTTGACTGTGATTCTTCAGTCTCCTAGTGCCATTGAATTGCAGTTTCCTTTCTCCCAGCGTGTGTGCCAGACAGGCACATTTGCCAAATAGTGCCAAACAATCATATTTGTTGCCACAGTACTAGTAATATTTCAAAAAATTAACAATTTGTGATTTTTAAAACATCTGTCTTTTTTGTTTTTGTCAGTCTCACAGCGTATACTGTGCCCACTTTCACGGTGCCACCACTCAATTGGTGTAATAGTATTGTTAGTGTCCATTTAAAAAAAAATGACAGGCAGAGGCAGGCCACCCCGCAGGTTCCGTGGTCGTGGTCGTGGTGCTGTGATTCCTTTAGACCCTACAAATATGCACATTGTTCAGACGCCGGGTGCCAGGGGGGATGCAAAAACTTCTGAGGAGGACCTAGTTGAATGGCTAACACCGGAAACCCAATCTTCTTCAGCTTCCGCTGCTAGTCCTCCTAACCTTGACGCACCATCTAAGTCCAGCTGTGCTTTTGGCAGGTCTCAAGTGACCAGTGCCACTCCGCCGCCTGTCGCCACCACCAACACTAGCACCACAGACGCTTCACTTGATCTGTCACAGGAGTTATTGACACATCATTTTGAAGAAATGAGTGATGCGCAACCATCATTGACAGAGGATGTAGATAATAGTGATCAGTCTCAGTCAGGCAGCATTACTGACATGGAGGTACGGTGTGATGATGATGATGATGTTGTACCCGCTGCTGCTTCCTTTCTTGATGTTTCAGATACAAGTGAAGCGGTTGATGATGATGTGTCGGTGGATGTCACGTGGGTGCCTGCTAGAAGAGAAGAAGAAGAGGGGGAAAGTTCAGATGGGGAGACAGAGAGGAGGAGGAGACGATTTGGAAGCACGGGGAGGTCGTCTCAAGGAGCTAGTGGCACAGTCAGACAGCATGCATCGTCACCAGGGGTCAGCCAGACAGCCCGCCGACGCCCATCAACGCATGCTGTTGCCACCACCAGAATGCCATCATCGCAGAGCTCTGCAGTGTGGCATTTTTTTTGTGTGTCTGCCTCTGACAACAGCGATGCCATTTGCAACCTGTGCCAAAAGAAACTGAGTCGTGGGAAGTCCAACAGCCACCTAGGTACAACTGCTTTGCGAAGGCACATGGTCTCCCATCACAAAGGCCGATGGGAAGAACACATGAGTAGAAGCAGCACACAAAGTGAAAGCCACCCTCCTCCTCCTGCTCCAGCATCTTCAGCCACGTCAACCAGTGCTGTCCTCCTTGCCCCCTCTCAACCATCCTCCACTCAGTCTCTCTTACGTAGCAGTTCCTGGTCATCTGCCCACAGTTAGGTGTCTGTCAAGGACATGTTTGAGCGTAAGAAGCCAATTTCTCAAAGTCACCCCCTTGCCCGGCGTCTGACAGCTGGCTTGTCTGAACTCTTAGCCCGCCAGCTTTTACCATACAAGCTGGTGGAGTCTGATGCTTTCAAAAAAATTGTATCTATTGGGACACCGCAGTGGAAGGTACCTGGCAGAAATTTCTTTGCACAAAAGGCAATCCCAAACCTGTACTCTGTTGTGAGAAAGGAAGTTATGGCATGTCTGGCACATAGCTGGTCTGCAAAGCATGGTCAGGGCAGGTATATCACCTACACTGCGCATTGGGTAAACCTGCTGACTTCTGACAAGCATGGAATGCGTGGCTCTGCAGAAGAGTTGGTGACACCGCCACGACTTGCAGGCAGGCCTGCTGCTACCTCCTCTACTCCTCCTACTCCATCCTCTTCCATAACCTCTTCCTCGGCTGAGTCCTCTTCAACTTCTGCGTCTTGCTCCACATCTATGGCACCCCCCCCCCCAGCTCCCCAGGTACTATGCTACATCCCGGGTACGGCAGTGTCACGCCGTCTTGGGGTTGACTTGCCTGAAAGCGGAGAGTCACACCGCACCAGCACTCCTGACCGCCCTGAATGCACAGGTGGATCAGTGGCTGACTCCACACCAACTGGAGATTGGCAAGGTTGTTTCTGACAATGGAAGTAATTTGGTGGCGGCATTGAAATTGGGCAAGTTGACACATGTGCCGTGCATGGCACATGTGTGTAATCTGATTGTACAATGATTTGTCCATAAGTACCCAGGCTTACAGGATGTCCTGAAGCAGGCCAGGAAGGTGTGTGGCCATTTCAGGCGTTCCTACACGGCCATGGTGCACTTGTCTAATATCCAGCGTTGAAACAACCTGCCAGTGAGGCGCTTGATTTGCGACAGCCCGACACGGTGGAATTCAACACTCCTAATGTTTGACTGCCTGCTCCAACAAGAAAAAGCTGTTAATGAGTATTTGTATGACCGGGGTGCTAGGCCAGCCTCTGGGGAGCTGGGGATATTTTTGTCAAATTACTGGACGCTCATGCGCAATGCCTGTAGGCTCATGCGTCCTTTTGAGGAGGTGACAAACCTTGTCAGTCGCACCGAAGGCACCATCAGCGACATCATACCATTTGTTTTCTTCCTGGAGCGTGCCCTGCGAAGAGTGCTGGATCAGGCAGTAGATGAGCGTGAAGAGGAAGCGGGAGAGTTGTGGTGTCCATCACCCCCGCAAACAGCCGAATCAGCATTGCTTGCTGGACCTGCGGCAACGCAGGAAGAGGATTGTGAGGAAGAGGAGTCAGAGGAGGAATATGGCTTTGGGGAGGATGAGGAGGAGGAAGACCGAGCACAACAGTCATCCCAGGGTGCTCGTTGTTGTCACCTCTCTGGTACCCGTGGTGTTGTACGTGGCTGGAGGGAAGAAGATACCATCAGTGAGATCAGTGAGGAGGAGGAACACGACATGATTAGCTCAGCATCCAACCTTGTTCAAATGGGTTCTTTCATGCTGTCGTGCCTGTTGAGGGACCCTCGTATAAAAAAGCTGAAGGAGAACGACCTGTACTGGGTGTCCACGCTCCTCGACCCCCGGTATAAGCATAAAGTGCCTGAAATGTTACCAAATTCCCGCAAGTCGGAAAGGATGGAGCATTTTCATAATAAATTAAAAACTATGCTTTACACAGCGTATAAGGGTGATGTCACAGCACCACGGGAATGTAACAGGGGAAGAGATGAAATTAAACCTCCTCCTCCCACGACCACGGCGGCAAGGACCGGGCGCTTTCCTGACGTCTTGTTGATGGAGGACATGCGTACCTTTTTAACTCCCATGCACCATCAGAGCCTTTCGGGATCCAGCCTTAGAGAAAGACTCAACCGACAGGTAGCAGACTACCTAGCTTTAACTGCGGATCTCAACACTCTCAGGAGCGATGGACCCCTTGACTACTGGGTGTGCAGGCTGGTCTTGTGGCCTGAGCTATCCCAATTTGCAATGGAACTTCTGGCCTGCCCCGCTTCAAGTGTCCTGTCCGAAAGGACTTTTAGTGCAGCAGGAGGTTTTGTCACTGAGAAGAGAAGTCGCCTAGGTCAAAAAAGCCTTGACTATCTCACTTTTATAAAAATGAATGAGGGCTGGATCCCGAAGGGACTGACATTGGGCGATACATTTGAATAAAAAACTACTGATGATGATATGTGCTGGCTTGGGCTACAACTGGTACACAGGCTGGCATTTTGTTTTTGGTTATAAAGACGGAGGACTTGCTTGACTTATCCGCCAACAACTAGTGTTCAAGCCACAAGCTTTTAGGGCACTTTATAAATGTTTTACAAACATCGATTTTTCTGGCCGCTTCTACAGCAGTTGCTACAACAATACCCCAATTTTTCAGTCATTTGTACATTCCTAATTTTTCTGACCTCTGCTGCATCTCTGTGGGTACAAAACTCAAATAAAAAAAATAAGGCACATAACACTAGTGATTAAACTGTTACAAATTGTACAACTTTACACACCACTCATATCCGGTGGACCATTCAATTGAACGCAAAATGCAACAAATTTGAAAGAGTAGGACCGACCAAGCATCTTTATCCGTCTCTTGGTTGCTCTAAATTATCTCCGTGTTCCATCTATGCCATACCTGTACTCTATTCTGCAAAAGGGTGGCATATGTTGTGTTTCATGTCGTTGTGCCTGTTGCGGGTCGTGCCCATGATATAAAAAGGCTGAAGGAGAACGACCTGTAGTAATGGGTGCCCCATCCAGTTTTTAGAAAAATGTTCCTGGTTCCTCTCAATTATCTTTGGGTTTCTAAAATGGATGCCATACCTGTACTCGCTTGTGCAAAAGGATGGCATATGTGGTGGTGTTTCCTGCAGTTGTTTCTGTTGAGGGTGCTGGACCCTCTTATAAAAAATCTGAAGGAGAACGACCTGGAGTGGGAGTCCAAGCATGGTTTTTGGGGCTATTTCACTTTTACAAACAATTATCTGTGGGTTTCACAAATCAATGCCGTACCAGTACTCTATTGTTCCAAAGTATGCCATATGTTCTCTTTCCTGCTGGTATTTTGTTTGAGGGTCCTGGACACTCTTATAAAAAGGCCTAAGGTGAAAGAGGTGTACTGGGTGTCCACTTATTTTTATTTTCTATTTCTCATTTGACCAAAATTATCTCTGGTTTTGTAAAATCAATGCCGTACCTGTACTCTATTGTTCAAAAGGATGCCATACGTCCTCTTTCCTGCTGGTGTTTTTTTTTAGTGTCCAGGACCCTCTTATAAAAAGGCCTAAGGAGAAAGAGGTGTACTGAGTGTCCATCGAATCATTTTTTTTATTCAAATTTCCATTTGCAAAAAATTATCTATGGGTTTCTAAAATAAATGCCTTTCCTGTACTCTATTGTTCAAAAGTATGCCATATGTCCTCTTTCCTGCTGGTGTTTTTTTTGAGGGTCCAGGACCCTCTTATAAAAAGGCCTAAGGAGAAAGAGGTGTACTGGGTGTCCATTGAATAATTTTTTTGATTCAAATTTACATTTGCAAAAAATTATCTATGGGTTTCTAAAATCAATGCCTTTCCTGTACTCTTACTCTATTGTTCAAAAGTATGCCATATGTCCCCTTTCCTGCTGGTGTTTTGTTTGAGGGTCCTGGACCCTCTTATAAAAATGCCTAGGGAGAAAGAATTGTACTGGGTGTCCATCCAATCAATTTTTTTGATTCAAATTCACGGTTGCAACAAATTATCCACGGGTTTCTAAAATCAATGCCTTTCCTATAATCTTTTTTTCACAAAGGATGCCATATGTCCTACTGCTGGTTTTGTTGAGTGTCCTGGAGCCTCTGCTAAAAAGGCCGAAGGATAAAGAAGTGTACTGGGTGTCTATTCAATGTTTTTTTAGATTTCCCGTTTGTAACAATTTTTTTCTGTCTTTCTAAAAACAATGCCTTTCCTGTAATCTATTTTTCAAAAGGATGCCATATGTCCTCTTTCATGCTGTTCTTTCTGTTGAGGCTCCGGGACACTCTTCTAAAAAGGCCTAAGGATAAAGAAGTGTACTGGGTGTATAATCTATGTTTTTTTAGATTTCACGGTTGCAACTAATGATCTCTGGCCTAGATTTAGAGTTCGGCGGTAAAAGGGCTGTTAACGCTCCGCGGGTTTTTTTCTGGCCGCACCATAAATTTAACTCTGGTATCGAGAGTTCAAACAAATGCTGCGTTAGGCTCCAAAAAAGGAGCGTAGAGCATTTTTACCGCAAATGCAACTCTTGATACCAGAGTTGCTTACGGACGCGGCCGGCATCAAAAACGTGCTCGTGCACGATTCTCCCATAGGAAACAATGGGGCTGTTTGAGCTGAAAAAAAACCTAACACCTGCAAAAAAGCAGCGTTCAGCTCCTAACGCAGCCCCATTGTTTCCTATGGGGAAACACCTCCTAAGTCTGCACCTAACACCCTAACATGTACCCCGAGTCTAAACACCCCTAACCTTACACTTATTAACCCCTAATCTGCCGCCCCCGCTATCGCTGACCCCTGCATTACACTTTTAACCCCTAATCTGCCGCTCCGTAAACCGCCGCCACCTACGTTATCCCTATGTACCCCTAATCTGCTGCCCTAACATCGCCGACCCCTATGTTATATTTATTAACCCCTAATCTGCCCCCCACAACGTCGCCGACACCTACCTACACTTATTAACCCCTAATCTGCCGAGCGGACCTGAGCGCTACTATAATATCAGATTGAGCTCGCATTCTATTGGCTGTTCCGATCAGCCAATAGAATGCGAGCTCAATCTGATTGGCTGATTGGATCAGCCAATCGGATTGAACTATATTCTGATTGGCTGATTCCATCAGCCAATCAGAAAATTCCTACCTTAATTCCGATTGGCTGATAGAATCCTATCAGCCAATCGGAATTCGAGGGACGCCATCTTGGATGACGTCCCTTAAAGGAACCGTCATTCGTCGTCTAGTCGTCGGAAGAAGAGGATGGATCCGCGCTGGAGGTCTTCAAGATGGAGCCGGTCGTCATCGGATGGAAGAAGATAGAAGATGCCGCTTGGAGAAGATGTTTGCCGGTCCGGATGTCCTCTTCTTGCCGGATAGGAGGAAGACTTTGGACCCTCTTCTGGACTTCTTCAGTGGATGTCTAGCCCCCGCTTGGGTTGGATGAAGATCTTGGAGCCAGGACGGATCGGTGAACCTGGCATGGTGAAGACAAGGTAGGAAGATCATCAGGGGGGTAGTGTTAGGTTTATTTAAGGGGGGTTTGGGTTAGATTAGGGGTATGTGGGTGGTGGGTTGTAATGTTGGGGGGGGGGTATAGTATGTTTTTTTTTACAGGCAAAAGAGCTGAAATTCTTGGGGCATGCCCCGCAAAGGGCCCTGTTCAGGGCTGGTAAGGTAAAAGAGCTTGTAATATTTGTATTTTAGAATAGGGTAGGGAATTTTTTATTTTGGGGGGCTTTGTTATTTTATTAGGGGGCTTAGAGTAGGTGTAATTAGTTTAAAATTGTTGTAATATTTTTCTTATGTTTGTAAATATTTTATTATTTTCTGTAACTTAGTTCTTTTTTATTTTTTGTACTTTAGATAGTTTATTTAATGTTATTTATTTGTAGCAATTGTGTTTAATTAATTTATTGATAGTGTAGTGTTAGGTTAATTGTAGGTAATTGTAGGTAGTTTATTTAATTATTTTATTGATAGGGTAGTGTTAGGTTTAATTATATCTTAGGTTAGGATTTATTTTACAGGTAAATTTGTAATTATTTTAACTAGGTAACTATTAAATAGTTCTTAACTATTTAATAGCTATTGTACCTGGTTAAAATAATTACAAAGTTGCCTGTAAAATAAATATTAATCCTAAAATAGCTATAATATAATTATAATTTATATTGTAGCTATATTAGGATTTATTTTACAGGTAAGTATTTAGCTTTAAATAGGAATTATTTATTTAATAAGAGTTAATTTATTTCGTTAGATAAAAATTATATTTAACTTAGGGGGGTGTTAGTGTTAGGGTTAGACTTAGCTTTAGGGGTTAATACATTTATTAGAATAGCGGTGAGCTCCGGTCGGCAGATTAGGGGTTAATAATTGAAGGTAGGTGTCGGCGATGTTAGGGAGGGCAGATTAGGGGT